>NW_027094383.1:0-92500 GCF_029207755.1 Chamaea fasciata
ACACACGGGGGCTGGTTCTTTCCTGCCTTGCCGAGGGCAGAGCTGCTTTTGTTGAATTTTGGGTTGGGCTTAGGGGAAGCGAACGGAAAAACCCCACCAAATAAAGCCCCCACGACCCCCCGGCCCCCCCCAGCAGACATACAGCAGACAGGGAGAAAGAGAAAATACGCCAATGGGATTGGAATGGAGATGGGAATTGGACCCCTTAGGAAACCAGGCTCCTTGAATTCTAATGAACTGTGTTTGTGATGTGTTAGGGGAAGGAATTCGTCTGGTTTGAACCATCATTTCAAATGTGACCAAATAAACACGGATTGAAGAAAACGACAGGATTTGGGGGCATTTTTCTGGATTATAGGGGAATTTCTTTGGGGATTTTTGGGGGGAGTTTGTGGGAGTGTGGAGGTATATTTGTGGATTTTTGGAGGCTTTTTCGGGGAGATGTTGGGGGGGTTTTGCGGGATTTTTGGGAGGATATTTGGGGGATTTTTGGAGCATTTTTGGGGGGATTTTGGGGGATGTTTAGGGAATTTTGGGGGCATTTTGGTGGCATTTTTGGGGGGGATCTTTATGGATTTTAGGGGGATTATTCGGGGGGTTTTTGGGGTGATTTTGTGGGATTGTGGAGGTACAATTGTGGAATTTTGGGTGGATTTTTCGGGGAGATTTTTGTGGAATTTTTGGGGGGATTTTGGGAGATTTTGGGGAATTTTGGGGGGATTTTAGAGGCGTTTTTGGGGAGATTTTTGGGGGGATTTTTTGGAGGATTTTTGGAGGATATTTGGGGGATTTTTGGGGGGATTTTGCGATATTTTTTGTGGATGTTTTGATTATTTTGGGGGGATTTTTTGGAGGATATTTGGGGGATTTTGCAGGAATTTTTGGGAGTATTTTTGGGAGGATATTTTCGGGGATTTTTGGAGGGATTTTTTCTGGATTTTGGGGGGAATTTTGGGGAGCATTTTTGGGGCGATTTATGGGGATTTTTGGGAGGATTTTTGGAGGACATTTGGGGGATTTTGCAGGAATTTTTGGGGGATTTTGGGGGATGTTTGAAAGAATTTTGGGGGGCATTTTGGCGGGATTTTGGGGGGGAATTTTACGGACTTTCGGGGGAGTTTTTCGGGGATTTGGGGGGGGATTTGGGGGGGGATTTTGGGGGGGATTTGGGGGATTGTGGAGGTACATTTGTTGATTTTGGGTGGACTTTTCGGGGGAGAGTTTTTGGGGATTTTGGGGGGCATTTTTGCAGAATATTTGGGGGATTTGTGGAGATTTTGGGGGGATTTTGGTGGCATTTTTGAGGGGGATTTTTAGGAGGATGTTTGGAGGATATTTGGGGAAATTTGCAGGAATTTTTGGGGGGATTTTGGGGGATTTTTACTGAATTTTGGGGGCATTTTGGTGGCATTTTTGGGGGGGATCTTTATGGATTTTAGGGGGATTATTCGGGGGGGTTTTTGGGGGTGATTTTGTGGGGTTGTGGAGGTACAATTGTGGAATTTTGGGTGGATTTTTCGGGGAGATTTTTGTGGAATTTTGGGGGATTTTGGGAGATTTTGGGGGAATTTTGGGCGGATTTTAGAGGCGTTTTTTGGGAGATTTTTGGGGGGATTTTTAGGAGGATTTTTGGAGGATATTTGGGGGATTTTTGGGGGGATTTTGCGATATTTTTTGTGGATTTTTTGATTATTTTGGGGGGATTTTTTGGAGGATATTTGGGGAATTTTGCAGGAATTTTTTGGGAGTATTTTTGGGAGGATATTTTCGGGGATTTTTGGAGGGATTTTTTTTGATTTTTTGGGGAATTTTGGGAAGCATTTTTGGGGCGATTTTGCAGGAATTTTTGGGAAAAGAAAATTTTTGGAGGACATTTGGGGGATTTTGCAGGAACTTTTGGGAGAATTTTTGGAGGACATTTGGGGGATTTTTGCAGGAATTTTTGGGGGATTTTGGGGGATGTTTGAAAGAATTTTGGGGGCATTTTGGTGGGATTTTGGGGGGGAATTTTATGGACTTTCGGGGGAGTTTTTCGGGGATTTTTGGGGGGATTTTGGGGGGGATTTGGGGGATTGTGGAGGTACATTTGTTGATTTTGGGTGGACTTTTCGGGGAGATTTTTTGGGGATTTTTGGGGGGCATTTTTGCAGAATATTTGGGGGATTTGGGGAGATTTTGGGGGGATTTTGGTGGCATTTTTGGGGGGATTTTTAGGAGGATGTTTGGAGGATATTTGGGGAAATTTGGAGGAATTTTTGGGGGCATTTTGGAGGAGTTTTGGGGAATTTGGGGGAATGTTGGGGGGATTTGGAGGGATTTTTGGGAGGATTTATTCGGGGATTTTTGGGAGGATTTTTAGAGGTGTTTTGGGGGAATTTTGGGGAATTTGGGGGGAGATTTTGAGGGGGATTTTCAGGAATTTTTGGGAGGATTTTTGGGGGGTTTTGATTGGATTTTTGGGGCGAATTTGAGGATATTTTTGGCGGGTTCCGGGGGGGGTGTTTTTCGGGGATTTTCCCGTGGATTTTGGGGAGGATTTTGGGGGGATTTTTGGGGGATTCAGGGGGAATTTTAGGGGGGATTTTTTTTTTTTATTTTTGGAGGATATTTTGCGGCATGTTTGGGGAATTTGGGGGGGGATTTTTTGGGGATTTTGGAGGGGATTTTTGGGAGGATATTTTCGGGGATTTTTGGAGGGATTTTTTTTGGATTTGGGGGGAATTTTTGGGAGCATTTTTGGGGTGTTTTTAGGGTTTTTTGGAAGGATTTTTTGTGGATATTTGGGGAATTTTGCAGGAATTTTTGGGAGGATTTTTGAGGAGGTTTTTGTGGGCATTTCCTGGATTTTGGGGTGGATTTCTGGGAGGAAATTTTGGGGAATTTTGGGGGAGTTTTTGGGGAATTTTTGAGAGGATTTTTGGGGCGATTTTGCGGGGGATTTTTGGGAGGATTTTTGGGCGGATATTTGGGGGATTTTTTTGGAGCATTTTTGGGGGGATTTGGGGGGATGTTTAGGGAATTTTGGGGGCATTTTGGTGGCATTTTTGGGGGGGATCTTTATGGATTTTAGGGGGGATTATTCGGGGGGTTTTTGGGGGTGATTTTGTGGGATTGTGGAGGTACAATTGTGGAATTTTGGGTGGATTTTTCGGGGAGATTTTTGTGGAATTTTGGGGGATTTTGGGAGATTTTGGGGAATTTTGGGCGGATTTTAGAGGCGTTTTTGGGGAGATTTTTTGGGGGATTTTTAGGAGGATTTTTGGAGGATATTTGGTGGATTTTTGGGGGGATTTTGCGATTTTTTTTGTGGATGTTTTGATTATTTTGGGGGGATTTTTTGGAGGATATTTGGGGGATTTTGCAGGAAGTTTTGGGAGTATTTTTGGGAGGATATTTTGGGGGATTTTTGGAGGGATTTTTTTGGATTTTGGGGGAATTTGGGGGAGCATTTTTGGGGCGATTTATGGGGATTTTTGGGAGGATTTTTGGAGGACATTTGGGGGATTTTGCAGGAATTTTTGGAGAATTTTTGGAGGACATTTGGGGGATTTTGCAGGAATTTTTGGGGGATTTTGGGGGATGTTTGAAAGAATTTTGGGGGGCATTTTGGCGGGGATTTTGGGGGGGGAATTTTATGGACTTTCGGGGGGAGTTTTTCGGGGATTTTGGGGGGGATTTTGGGGGGGATTTGGGGGATTGTGGAGGTACATTTGTTGATTTTGGGTGGACTTTTCGGGGAGATTTTTTGGGGATTTTTGGGGGGCATTTTTGCAGAATATTTGGGGGATTTGGGGAGATTTTGGGGGGATTTTGGTGGCATTTTTGGGGGGATTTTTAGGAGGATGTTTGGAGGATATTTGGGGAAATTTGCAGGAATTTTTGGGGGCATTTTGGGGGAGTTTTGGGGAATTTGGGGGGAATGTTGGGGGGATTTGGAGGGATTTTTGGGAGGATTCTTAGGGGTGTTTTGGGGGAATTTTGGGGAATTTGGGGGGAGATTTTTAGGGGGATTTTCAGGAATTTTTTGGAAGGATTTTTGGGGGGTTTTGATTGGATTTTTGGGGCGAATTTGAGGATGTTTTTGGCGGTTCCGGGGGGGGTGTTTTTCGGGGATTTTCCCGTGGATTTTGGGGAGGATTTTGGGGGGATTTTTGGGGGATTCAGGGGGAATTTTGGGTGGGATTTTTTTTTATTTTTGGAGGATATTTTGCGGCATGTTTGGGGAATTTGGGGGGGATTTTTTGGGGATGTTTGAGGGGATTTTTGGGAGGATATTTTCGGGGATTTTTGGAGGGATTTTTTTTGGATTTGGGGGGAATTTTTGGGAGCATTTTTGGGGTGTTTTTAGGGGTTTTTTGGAAGGATTTTTTGTGGATATTTGGGGAATTTTGCAGGAATTTTTGGGAGGATTTTTGAGGAGGTTTTTGTGCGGATTTCCTGGATTTTGGGGTGGATTTCTGGGAGGAAATTTTGGGGAATTTCGGGGGGGGTTTTTGGGGAATTTTTGAGAGGATTTTTGGGGCGATTTTGCGGGATATTTTTGGGGATTTTTGGGAGGATTTTTGGGCGGATATTTGGGGGATTTTTTGGAGCATTTTTGGGGGGATTTTGGGGGATGTTTAGGGAATTTTGGGGGCATTTTGGTGGCATTTTTGGGGGGGATCTTTATGGATTTTAGGGGGATTATTCGGGGGGTTTTTGGGGGTGATTTTGTGGGGTTCTGGAGGTACAATTGTGGAATTTTGGGTGGATTTTTCGGGGAGATTTTTTGTGGAATTTTGGGGGGGATTTGGGGAGATTTTGGGGAATTTTGGGCGGATTTTAGAGGCGTTTTTGGGGAGATTTTTGGGGGGATTTTTAGGAGGATTTTTGGAGGATATTTGGGGGATTTTTGGGGGGATTTTGCGATATTTTTTTGTGGAGTTTTTGATTATTTTGGGGGGATTTTTTGGAGGATATTTGGGGAATTGTGCAGGAAGTTTTGGGAGTATTTTTGGGAGGATATTTTCGGGGATTTTTGGAGGGATTTTTTTGGATTTTGGGGGAATTTGGGGGAGCATTTTTGGGGCGATTTCTGGGGATTTTTGGGAGGATTTTTGGAGGACATTTGGGGGATTTTGCAGGAATTTTGGGGGGATTTTTGGAGGACATTTGGGGGATTTTGCAGGAATTTTTGGGAGAATTTTTGGAGGACATTTGGGGGATTTTGCAGGAATTTTTGGGGGATTTTGGGGGATGTTTGAAAGAATTTTGGGGGGCATTTTGGCGGGATTTTGGGGGGGAATTTTATGGACTTTCGGGGGAGTTTTTCGGGGATTTTGGGGGGGATTTTGGGGGGGATTTGGGGGGATTGTGGAGGTACATTTGTTCATTTTGGGTGGACTTTTCGGGGAGATTTTTTTGGGGATTTTGGGGGGCATTTTTGCAGAATATTTGGGGGATTTGGGGAGATTTTGGGGGGATTTTGGTGGCATTTTTGGGGGGGATTTTTAGGAGGATGTTTGGAGGATATTTGGGGAAATTTGCAGGAATTTTTGGGGGCATTTTGGGGGAGTTTTGGGGAATTTGGGGGGAATGTTGGGAGGATTTGGAGGGATTTTTGGGAGGATTTATTCGGGGATTTTTGGGAGGATTCTTAGAGGTGTTTTGGGGGAATTTTGGGGAATTTGGGGGGAGATTTTTAGGGGGATTTTCAGGAATTTTTTGGAAGGATTTTTGGGGGGTTTTGATTGGATTTTTTGGGCGAATTTGAGGATGTTTTTGGCGGTTCCGGGGGGGTGTTTTTCGGGGATTTTCCCGTGGATTTTGGGGAGGATTTTGGGGGGATTTTTGGGGGATTCAGGGGGAATTTTGGGTGGGATTTTTTTTTTATTTTTGGAGGATATTTTGCGGCATGTTTGGGGAATTTGGGGGGGGATTTTTTTGGGGATTTTGGAGGGGATTTTTGGGAGGATATTTTCGGGGATTTTTGGAGGGATTTTTTTTGGATTTGGGGGGAATTTTTGGGAGCATTTTTGGGGTGTTTTTAGGGGTTTTTTGGAAGGATTTTTTGTGGATATTTGGGGAATTTTGCAGGAATTTTTGGGAGGATTTTTGAGGAGGTTTTTGTGGGGATTTCCTGGATTTTGGGGTGGATTTCTGGGAGGAAATTTTGGGGAATTTTGGGGGGAGTTTTTGGGGAATTTTTGAGAGGATTTTTGGGGCGATTTTGCGGGATATTTTTGGGGATTTTTGGGAGGATTTTTGGGCGGATATTTGGGGGATTTTTTGGAGCATTTTTGGGGGGATTTTGGGGGATGTTTAGGGAATTTTGGGGCATTTTGGTGGCATTTTTGGGGGGGATCTTTATGGATTTTAGGGGGATTATTCGGGGGGTTTTTGGGGTGATTTTGTGGGGTTCTGGAGGTACAATTGTGGAATTTTGGGTGGATTTTTCGGGGAGATTTTTGTGGAATTTTAGGGGGATTTTGGGAGATTTTGGGGAATTTTGGGCGGATTTTAGAGGCGTTTTTGGGGAGATTTTTTGGGGGATTTTTAGGAGGATTTTTGGAGGATATTTGGGGGATTTTTGGGGGGATTTTGCGATATTTTTTGTGGAGTTTTTGATTATTTTGGGGGGATTTTTTGGAGGATATTTGGGGGAATTTTGCAGGAAGTTTTGGGAGTATTTTTGGGAGGATATTTTCGGGGGATTTTTGGAGGGATTTTTTTGGATTTTGGGGGAATTTTGGGAAGCATTTTTGGGGCGATTTTGCAGGAATTTTTGGGGGATTTTTGGAGGACATTTGGGGGATTTTGCAGGAATTTTTGGGAGAATTTTTGGAGGACATTTGGGGGATTTTGCAGGAATTTTTGGGGGATTTTGGGGGATGTTTGAAAGAATTTTGGGGGGCATTTTGGCGGGATTTTGGGGGGGAATTTTATGGACTTTCGGGGGGAGTTTTTCGGGGATTTTGGGAGGGATTTTGGGGGGGATATGGGGGATTGTGCAGGTACATTTGTTGATTTTGGGTGGACTTTTCGGGGAGATTTTTTGGGGATTTTTGGGGGGATTTTTGCAGAATATTTGGGGGATTTGGGGAGGGTTTGGGAAGTTTGGGGGGGATTTTGGGGGAATGTTGGGGGGATTTGGAGGGATTTTTGGGGGGATTTTTGGGGGGGAATCGGGGGGATTTGGGGGGGAATTGTTGGGATTTTGGGGGAGTTTTGGGGGATTTTAGGGGGAATTTTGGGGGAGATTTGTGGAATTTGGGGGGGATTTGGGAGGATTTTGGAGCAGAGCCTGAACGAAAGGCTTTTTTGTTTCGGTCTGGTTGCTGGCAGGGCTCTCGCAGGTGTGCTCGGGGGGTCTTTTGGGCCATTTATTCCGGAGGCTGTTCGCCAGGGCATTCCTGGGCACGTTCGTTTATGCCTCCGCTCCGCGCCGCCGCGCGGCAGTGCTGCCACCCTGTGGGCAGAGAGCGGTAGCGCAGCTGTCCCCCGGGCCGTGAGCTCGGGGCCGGCGCTGCCGCCCGCCCGCCCGCCCGCCCGCCCGCCCCGCAGCTCGGGGCCAAAGGGAGGGCGAAAGGCGAGGAGCCGCCTTGGGGGGAAAGAAGCGGGGACCTGGGCTCCTGCTGCGGGTGGAGGCGGCGCTCGGCGCCTCGGGAGGGCTCCGCAGCGAACTCACCTCCCCTGGGGGCGCAGAGGAGCGCCCGGGGGGGAGCGCGGGGATGGAAACAATCCTTGGGGAGCTCGGGGCAGTGGGTTGGATTTTTTCGGTGGCGCTCTTGAATTTTCTTTGGAGGCTTTGAACTTTCTTTTGGATTTCAGCGTCTGGGAATGAGTCAGAGGGTGTGGCAGAGGTCCCTAAAAAATCTGGGAGTTCTTTGGGATTTTGGGGGGCATTTTTTGGGGTATTTTGGTGGCATTTTGGGGGGGATTTTTATGGATTTTAGGGGGATTTTTCGGGGATGGAATGAGTCAGAGGGTGTGCAGAGGTCCCTAAAAAATCTGGGAGTTCTTTGGGATTTTGGGGGGCATTTTTTGGGGTATTTTAGTGGCATTTTGGGGGGTCTTTATGGCTTTTAGGGGGATTTTTCGGGTTTTTTGGGGGGAATTTTGGGGGATTATTGGGGGGATTTTGTGGGATTGTGGAGGTACATTTGTGGAATTTTGGATGGATTTTTCGGGGAGGTTTTGGTGGGGTTTTGCTGGACTTTTGCGGGGATTTTTGTGGAATTTAGGGGGGATTTGGGGAGATTTTGGGGAATTTGGGGGGGATTTTAGAGGCGTTTTTGGGGAGATTTTTTGAGGATTTTTAAGAGGATTTTTGGAGGGTATCTGGGGGATTTTGCAGGACTTTTTTGGGGGATTTTGGGGGGAATTTCGGGGGCATTTTTGGTGTAATTTTGGGGGGGGGTTTGGGAGGATTTTTTGGGGAATCTGGCGGGATTTTAGGGGGGGATTTTTGCTGTAATTTTTGGAGGTGTTTTGGGGGGGAATTTTGAGGGGGATTTTTAGGAATTTTTTGGGAGGATTTTTGGGGGATATTGATTGGATTTTTGGGGCGAATTTGGGGATATTTTTGGGGATTCCGGGAGGAAGTTTTTCGGAGAACTTTCCGTGGAGTTTTGGGGAGGATTTTTGGGGATATTCTTGGGGATTTGGGGGGATTTCTTGGAGGATTTTCGGGGGGATTTTGCGATATTTTTTGTGGATTTTTTGATGATTTTGGGGGAGTTTTTTGGAGGATATTTGGGGAATTTTGCAGTAATTTTTGGGGGGATTTGGGGGGATTTTTTGGGGGATTTTGAATGGATTTTTGGGGGGATTTTTGGGGGGGGATTTTTGGGAGGATTTTTAGGAATTTTTGGGGAGGATTTTTGGAGGATTTTGATTGGAGTTTTGGGGCGAATTTGAGGATATTTTTGGGGATTCCGGGGGGGGGTGTTTTTCGGGGATTTTCCCGTGGATTTTGGGGAGGATTTTGGGGGGATTTTTGGGGGATTCAGGGGGAATTTTGGGGGGGATTTTTTTTTTATTTTTGGAGGATATTTTGCGGCATGTTTGGGGAATTTTGGGGGGGATTTTTTGGGGATGTTTGAGGGGATTTTTGGGAGGATATTTTCGGGGATTTTTGGAGGGATTTTTTTTTTATTTTGGGGGAATTTTTGGGAGCATTTTTGGGGCGATTTTGGGGGATTTTTGGGAGGATTTTTTGTGGATATTTGGGGAATTTTGCAGGAATTTTTGGGGGCATTTTTGGGATGATTTTTGTGGGGATTTCGTGGATTTTGGGGTGGATTTCTGGGAGGAAATTTTGGGGAATTTGGGGGGGGGATTTTGAAGAATATTTGGGAGGATTTTTGGGGCGATTTTCGGGGATATTTTTGGGAGGATTTTTGGAGGAGATTTGGGGGATTTTTTGGAGGATTTTGGGGGATTTATGGGGAATTTTGGGGAGGACTTGGGGGGATTTTGGGGGATTTTTAGGGAATTTTGGGGGCATTTTGGTGGCATTTTGGGGAGATCTTTATGGATTTTAGGGGGATTTTTCGGGGGGGTTGGGGGGATTTGGGTGGATTTTTGGGGAGATGTTGTGGGGTTGTGGAGGTACCATTGTGGAATTTTGGATGGATTTTTCGGGGAGATTTTTGATGGGGTTTTGCGGGATTTTGGGGGGGATTTTTGTGGAATATTGGGGGGATTTGGGGAGATTTTGGGGAATTTTCGGGGAATTTTAGAGGTGTTTTTGGGGAGATTTTTTGGGGATTTTTGGGAGGATTTTTGGAGGATATCTGGGGGATTTTGCAGGAATTTTTGGGGGATTTTGGGAGATGTTTGAATAAATTTTGGGGGGCATTTTGGCGGGATTGTTGGGGGGAATTTCATGGACTTTAGGGGGAGTTTTTCGGGTATTTTTGGGAGGGATTTTTGCGGGTTTTTTGGGGGCATTTTTGTGGAATATTTGGGGGATTTGGGGAGATTTTGGGGAGTTTTAGGGGGGATTTTTGGAGGTGTTTGGGGGGGGAATTTTGAGGGGGATTCTTTTGGGATTTATGGGGAATTTTGGGGAAATGTTTGGAGGATTTTTGGGGGATTTTGCGGGATTTTTTGTGGTTTTTTTGCTGATTTTGGGGGGATTTTGGGAGGATTTTTGGGGGGTTTTTGATTGGATTTTTGCGGGGATTTTGTGGATTTTTGGGAGGATTTTTGGGGGGATTTTTTAGGAGGATTTTGGGGGGATTTGGATTGGATTTTTGGGGCGATTTTTGGGGATGTTTTGGGGGATTTTTGGTTGGATTTTGCGGGTTTTTTGATGGGATTTTTGGGGGGAATTTGGGGGGGGATTTTGGGGGTATTTTTGGATCAATTTTTAGAGGGATTTTTGGGGCGATTTAGGGGGATATTTTGGGGGATATTTTGGGGGGATTTTTTGGGGGATATTTGGGGGAGATTTTGCGAGATTTTTTGTGGATTTTTTGATGATTTTGGGGGGATTTTTTGGAGGATATTTGGGGAATTTTTCAGGAATATTTGGGGGGATTTGGGGGGATTTTTGGGGGGATTTTGGGGCCATAATTAGGGGGGGTTGGGGGAATTTGGGGGGATTTTTGGTGAAAATTTGGGGGGGGATTTTTTCGGGGATTTATGGGAGGATTTTTAGAGGTGTTTTTGGGGAATTTTGGGGAATTTTGGGGGAGATTTTTAGGGAGATTTTTAGGGATTTTTTGGGAGGATTTTTGGGCGGATTTTTTGTGGGGATTTCGTGGATTTTGGGGTGGATTTTTTGGGGGAATTTTGGGGGGGATTTGGGGGGTATATTTGGATGAATTTTCAGAGGGATTTTTGGGGCGATTTTTGGGGATATTTTTGGGGATTTTGGGGAATTTTTGGGACGATTTTTTGGGGGGATTTTGCGAGATTTTTTGTGGATTTTTTTATTATTTTGGGGGGATTTTTTGGAGGATATGTGGGGAATTTTGCAGGAATTTTTGGGGGGATTTGGCGGGATTTTGGGGACATACTTGGGGGGATTTTTTTGGGGAATTTGAAAGGATTTTTGGTGGGTTTTTTGGGGCGATTTTTGGGGATATTTTTGGGGATTTTGGGGGATTTTTTGAACGACATTTGGGGGTATTTTGCGAGATTTTTTGTGGATTTTTTGATGATTTTTGGGGGGATTTTGGGGGCATATTTGGGGGGATTTTTGGGGGGAATTTGAATGGATTTTTGGGGGGATTTTGGGGGGGGATTTTTTCGGGGATTTTTGGGAGGATTTTTAGAGGTGTTTTGGGGGAATTTTGGGGAATTTGGGGGGAGATTTTGAGGGGGATTTTCAGGAATTTTTTGGGAGGATTTTTGGGGGGTTTTGATTGGATTTTTGGGGCGAATTTGAGGATATTTTTGGCGGTTCCGGGGGGGTGTTTTTCGGGGATTTTCCCGTGGATTTTTGGGGAGGATTTTGGGGGGATTTTTGGGGGATTCAGGGGGAATTTTGGAGGGGATTTTTTTTTATTTTTGGAGGATATTTTGCGGCATGTTTGGGGAATTTGGGGGGGGATTTTTTGGGGATTTTGGAGGGGATTTTTGGGAGGATATTTTCGTGGATTTTTGGAGGGATTTTTTTTTGATTTTGGGGGAATTTTGGGGAGAATTTTTGGGGCGATTTTTGGGTATTTTTGGGAGGACCTTTATGGGGATTTCGTGGATTTTGGGGTGGATTTTTGGGAGGAAATTTTGAGGGATTTTTGAGAGGATTTTTGGGGGGATTTTGAGGGCTGTTTTGGGGGGAATTTTGGGGAATTTTTTGGAGGATTTTTGGGGGGATTTTGCGAGATTTTTTGTGGATTTTTTAATAATTTTGGGAGATTTTTGGGCGGATTTTTGCGGGGACTTTTTGGGGGTTTTGGAGGATATTTGGGGTGTATTTTTATGTAATTATTAGGGTGATTATGGGGGCATTTGGGGGGGGATTTTCAGGGGAAATTTGGGGTTATTTGGGGGCGATTTTTTCGGGGATTTTTCCGTGGAGTTTTAAGGGGATTTTGATGGGATTTTTTGGGCGATTTTTGGGGATATTTTTGGGGAGTGTTTGGGGTTTTATGTGGGGATTTTTGTCGGGATTTTGGGGGGGATTTTGACTGGATTTTGGGGGCGATTTTCGGATATATTTTTTCAGGATTTTGGGGGGATTTTGTGGGGGTTTGATTGGATTTTTGGCGGGATTTTTGTGAGGATTTTTTTGGGATTTTTGTGAGGAGTTTTTCGGGGATTTTTTTGGGATTTTTTGTGGATTTTTAGGGGATTTCGGGGAGGAACTTAGGGGAGTTTGGGGGGGGGGATTTTGGGAGATTTTTGCGGGATTTTTTGTGGATTTTGGAAGGCGTATTTGGGGAAGTTTTGGTGGCATTTTTGGGGGGATTTTTAGGAGGATGTTTGGAGGATATTTGGGGAAATTTGCAGGAATTTTGGGGGGGGATTTTGGGGCATTTCTGGGGAATTTTGGGTGGATTTTGGGGCAATGTTGGGGGGATTTTGGGGGATTTTTGGGAGGATTTTTGGGGGGGAATCGGGGGGAGTTGGGGGGGAATTGTTGGTATTTGGGGGAGTTTGGGGGGATTTTAGGGGGAATTTTGGGGGATATTTGTGTAAATTTGGGGGGATTCGGGGGGATTTTTGGAATAGAGCCTGAATGAAAGGCTTTTTTGTTTCGGTCTGGTTGCTGGCAGGGCTCTCGCAGGTGTGCTCGGGGGTCTTTTGGGCCATTTATTCCGGAGGCTGTTCGCCAGGGCATTCCTGGGCACGTTCGTTTATGGCTCCGCTCCGCGCCGCCGCGCGGCAGTGCTGCCACCCTGTGGGCAGAGAGCGGTAGTGCAGCTGTCCCCCTCCGCCCGTCCCGCCTGATCTGTGTGGCAATGCTGCCACCCTGTGGGCAAAGAGCGGTAGTGCAGCTGTCCCCCGTGCCCGTCCCCGAGGCGCGTGGCAGCCCCGCACTGTGAGCTCGGGGGCGGCGCTGCCGCCCGCCCGCAGCTCGGGGCCAAAAGGGAGGGAAAAAGGCAAGGAGCCCGGGCGCGTGGCAGCCGGCTGCCTGCGCGCGCCACCCGGACCCCGGAGCCGTCCGGGCGCGATTTTCCGCGGCGTTTGCGGGTGTGCGGACGCGGGATGGGGGCGCAGCGGCGCCGCGGGCGGGTTCGGGTTTTTTATTCACTCAGGTGACTGGGTGAGCAGCCGGCGCGGGGGGCCTGACCAGTGCCAACACGAAAGATGGCGGACTGACCGGAAGTGGCTTCACCCTCAACCAACATGGCGGCGAGGAAGGGCGGAAGTCGCGTCCGTCCCCTCCCAAGCTGGCGGCTCGGCGCGACGCGCTTGACCTTCCAAAGACGGCGGCAAAAAGAGCGGGAAAACGGCAAGGACGGGGTGGGCGGGGGCGCCTGCCCGGCTGCCTTCGCCCTGCCCTGACCACGGCGCCGCCCGGCCGCGATTTTCCGCGGCGTGTCCGGGTGCGCGGCCACGGGCTGTGGGCTCGACGGCGGCGCCGCGGGCGGGCGGGCGGGAGCCGGGCCCGCGCCGGCAGGCAGCGGCGGCGGCGCCTCTCTCTGCCGAGGTCCCGCCGCGCCCGCCGTGCCGGCCGCCCGTCTCGCTCCGCACGTTCCCGCCGCTCTCCGCCGCGCCCACACGCCACCCCCGCGGCCCTCCGGCCCGGGGAAATGGAGGGAAATACAAAAGCCTTAGGGCAGAAGAAGTCGGCCGAGCCGGCCCGAGCCGTGCCCGTCCCGCAGCCGGCAGCAGGAGGCGGCTGCTCTCTGACTCAAAGCTCAGCGCGGCGGAGGTAAGCGCGGGGCTTTCGGCGGGGGCGGCGGGGAGGACGCCCCGGTTGTCCGGGCAGGGCTTCCCGGGGACGGTGTCAGCTCCCCGCAGCTCTGGCTGAGGGCTGCACCGAGTCCGGGCTGAGCCAGCTGGGAGCGGGCTCTGCTGGTCACGTCCCCGGGAGCCGCTGCCGCCGCCGGAGAGGACGCGCAGCAACCTTGTGCCGTCTGTGCGTGCAAGGTTTTCATGGGCTTTGTGGCGAATGTGGTGTTTGGGACCGGGAGCGCTGGGTGCCCTGGGTGGGGATGTCCTTGAAGTAGCCAAGCTGAGCACTGGCTGAGATTTCCAAGCCTGGAATTCTTGAAACAATGTTTAAATAGTTTACCTTCAAAGCAATGTTTAAATAGTTTACCGTCGAGTTGAGGCAGTAGATCAAGTCGATTTGTTAGAGTGGCAGAAATGGTTTTTTGCCTGGAAGTGTGTTGGTATAAGCAAGCCTCCGTCGTGTCAGAATGAATTGGTTTTCCTTCTTTTGGCTTTTTTCTTTCTGGGTTGTAGAGCACTGGGGAGACTGTTTGGGATAAAGAACTGAAAGGCACAAGGGAAGCTGCACGTTCCCCGGGGAATGCTTTAGGCACCTGCGGCTCCTGAAGCGCACCGAGAATCCCAGCTCCCACAGAAAACCTTCCGAAGCTGGAAGGGACAGACAAGACAATTCCAAGAATGGTGTGGGAAGCACTTTCTCCCAGGCGTGGACAGTGCTGAGATCGGAATGACTTCACAATATTCCTTGTGCCTCTCCTGTTGCCAGCCCAGGACTAAGTCGGTGTTCCCTGAGTGGCTGCAGTTCCCTGCCCGTGGAGGGAGGCAGCCTGTGCTGGAGAGCGGGAGAAAGGTCCCTGCTGCATGCTGTGTCCTCGGTGGGCAGAGAACTCTGACCTTAGCCAGGTGGGTTGGTGAGGATTGAATCAATCCTGCCTCCTTTTGAACGAGTTGTTTTAATGAGTCATCAGCAGGGGATGCTTTTAGCCGGCTTTCGTTCAGTTTCTTTTTCACAGGTTTCTGGTTGTTTTCATCATGAAATTATACCAAACCCTTAAGTTCGCTAAATGAACCCTGAAAAGGTTCAAGAAACCAATCCCAAGAGAATTGGGCCTTGGATAGCTGGGATCTCACGGCCCTTAGGGGCCACGTTGGGTTCACCCCCTGATTTTGGTGCGCAGAGAAACTCTCAAGTTAAGGCTTATCAAAAGAAATGGACCAGTTCTCATAAAAATCAGCTTTCCAAACCTTGAATTAAGATCAGAAATGATGGCAATGCCCTTGGCATAAAACCACCTGTGAAGCCAAGCAGGCTTAAAATGCCTGTAGGCAGGAAATCCAAGAGAAATGGCTGCTGGCTCCTGGCATCCTGGGCTTGCCAGGCAACCTTCAGGTCGGAGGAGCCCTCTGAGATGGCAGTGCCAACCATTCCCCCGGTGCCACCCTGTCCCATGTCCCCAGGTGCCACGTCCGCACAGCTTTTGATCCCTCCAGAGACGGGGCCTCCACCACTGCCCTGGGCAGCTGTGCCAGGGCTGGACAGCCCTCCCACCATCAGACTTCCCAATATTTGGCCTGATTTGCCCTGGGATCACAGGAGGCCGTTTCCTCGCCCTGGGTCTTACAGTAGCTGCCCTAAGCAGCCATGATTCCAACATGAGAGCGGCTGGCTTCCTTATGACCCCATCTGGAAGGGGCTTGCTTTCGAGAGATGAGCCAGGTAAGGCTCAGCTCGGTTGCCAGTTTGGCAGGTGAGAGCTTGTAGCTCATGGACGTGTCTGGGAGAGGTGTTGCCTCGCTCATCCACCTGCATGCACGTGGTGAGACAGCTAAAAGAAGATTTCCATCCTCTCTCCCTTGTTTCTCCTCTACTGCTTTGTGTTGCCACCTGTTACAATCCATGGACAGAGAAAGTGGGAAATGTGTTTTAGAAATTCTTGGGAATTTTGCTTGTAGGAACGGAAATCCTGAGAGAACTGATATTTGACCTGCCTGGCCTATGAAATGTCCCAGAAGCTGGTTCATGTATCCATGCTCCTGTTGTGTTCATCTGGGCTGTAGTTCAGGCTTTTCTCCCTGGGCTCTCGCAGTTGCTGTGTCTCTGGGATGCGGTGCAGAATGGAATCAGGCGGCCACACCTCAGGTTCACCTTCTCCCTGACCCTGCTCGTGTGGCACAGCAGATCCTGAAGCCAGGTACTGGAACTTCCTGCGTGTGTCACTGCTGGGGTGAAAAGCAGAGCCCTGGAGAATGGTGATCTCCCCACCTGCTTTGTGCTCAGACACTCTTGACTGAGCTTTTCATTCTGGGGAAGAGAAGGGGAGGGGTGGCCAGCAACACGCTGAGCCTCAGAGCAAAGGCCTTCTGCAGTTCCTGCGCTGTTCTCCCAGCTTGGAACACTGCACAGTACAGCTTCCATTCATTATTGTCCGTGCTTGTGGATTGGGAAGGTTGTCCTCCTCCACGATGCCCCACCTTTTTCTCTTCACAGAGGAGCACATGTACCTCAAGGGAGACAGATTCCTTCCGTCACATCAGTACTCGGACCTGAGGAAAGTACCAGTTTTTTCCAGCTTTTCTTCAGTATTGATTTGGAGGTAAGAGTCCCGCTTTCTCGATCCAGGAATTCTTGAGAAATGTATAGAAAAAAGCCATAAAAATACAATGAACTCTCATTCTCCCATGGGTGGTTAATTAGAGGCATCTTTCTTTTGTTTCCTCTTGGGGTTAGAACTGCCATGTCTGTGGGGACTGCGTTGGTTTTTAGTGCTAAGGCGCAACGACTTGCGCTGCGTATTGCTCTGCGAGCACGACAAACAGAATGTTCTGCCCCAGCGAGCTGACATTCATCTCTGAGTTTCGATTAGTAATGTTAGAGTCGCACTGAAGTGTCTTGGGAACGGCAACCTCTACGATTCCATTTGCACTGCATGTTTGGGCTGCAGGCTGACTGTTCCTGATGGATGTTAGGGATGAAATTCGATAGGAATGGAAATGGAGAAGTCCAGAAGAAGCTGTGGTCAGGCCTGAGCTGGCACTCCCAGGGAACCAGAGTTTTGTGCTCTTAGGAGCAGGTATTCTTTGGCAACGTCTAAATGTCTGATGATGGTATTTCTGTGCCTTCCAGTACAAAGCAGAGCCTGCGAGTGGATCCTCAGATGTCCTGGGGAAGGGCTTCGTGGCAAACGTTGCTGTGGGCTTTATGACTGCCAGAGGATTTTCCAGGTCATTCTCTCCTTTTCAACAGTCTCTTGTGTGATGAGGGCTCGCTCCCAGGTAAGAATTTGGAAAGAAAGCACCAAAAAACCCCAAAGTACAGAAGTCTGCATGGCTTTGAGATCTCAAGGCCAAAGCAAAAAGGAGCAGCTGACTCTGCCTTTGCCTTCTTGAAAACCTGTTCCTTGTTGATTTTGTGTCCGTGTGGAGGGGGAGATAATTGCTTGTGTCCAAACCGGTCGCAGCCTTGTCCCCTGAAACTGGAACAGGTTGCTGCCATCACGGAGCCTCACGTGGGCACCGTGCCTTTGTGCCTGCTGTCAGGGCCTTTTCTCTTTCGGGGGTCTCCATCCACAGGCAGCACGTTTGTTACCTGAACTGCGCTTCAGCGGGAGGGAAGCTCACGTGCCGGGAGCTCTCGGCTTCGGCAGCGTCCGCCCTGAGCGGTTCGGGTATCGAAGCCTTGGACAAAAGGACAAAATCCTCTCACTGCCTGAAGACTCCTCGTGAGAGTAGCTTTGAACGGAGAGCGTCTTTCCTTCCCTGGAGTCGCTGAGAGCAGCTGGTGTTCGTGTCACCTTGAAGCTGATCAGATGCCGGTCCGATTGCTAATTCTGAGTTCGATCGTTCGATCTTGACCGTAGAAGAACAGGTCCTATTTTCTGTTTCAGAGCGGTATTCTGGAGATATTCCAAAGCGCTGCCCGTGCCAGCAAAGCTGCCTGTGAGCTGATCCGGGATCACGGCCTCCTCCCGGTGGGTCCCGCACAGCTGAGAGCAAAGGTGAGCAGAGAAGTACAGGAGAAACGGGAACAATTTTGCTGCCCACGGTAGAATAACTGTGTGAGTGAGTATGAAAACAAGGGCGACAGGCCGGGAGGCGGGGGCACCGAGGGCCGGACGGGCAGAACTCGCTGAACTCTGAGGTGTCCCTTGGGGTTTCGAAAACAGAATCGAGATGCTTTCAGGTTGTGATAGGAGGGGGATGATGCTGGGGGGGCTTCGTGGTTTGGAAAACACTTGCTGGAAAAACTGAGAAAGCCAACTGGCACCTGGAATCGGTGTCTCTACCTTTTGAGTTTCAAACAGCCTCAGATCCCGTCCTGTCACGGGACCTGCCGCACGGGAAGTGGCACAGCAATGGCTTTGAGTTGTCTAGAACATTCCTCCCCCCTTGCCTCTCCCTCAGGTACGTTTGCATCCGGCAGAAATCTCTTCTGCGCAGAGCGCCCTGACAGGCTCAGGCAGGTGCCCCAAAAGTGCCCTGGAATAGGGTCCCCTGTGTAGGTGATGGACCAGCTGCCGGCGAGGATCTGCCTTCCCAAAGTGGTTCTCTGTTTTGTTTTCTTGTTGGTTGGTTGGTTTCGTTGGGCTTGTTAATTTCGTTTTGTTTTGTTTTGTTTCTCAGGTTTCTGAAAAGCAAGGGGATCAGTCAGATGACTTCCTTACTCCATACTCTGTGGCTAAGAAAAGAGACAAAACAAGAATCAATCCCAGGAGAAGAGACAAAACAAGAATCAATCCCTCCTACCTATTCAGCTTGTAAATGAGTTTCTGTATGTTTTGGCCCCCTTCATCAAACATATTGGGTAAGTCTTTGTTTTGTTTTTTGTTTTGGTCAGTTTGCATTTCATCCTCTGTCCAGTTTGACCTTTATTAAGGCCAGGAGGATTTCTTTGTCTCTGGTTGATGAATGGCTTTTTTCGCCTTCAGTTTGCATGTCGAGTAGTGAATTTGGACGAGATTTCTCTGACAGGAGGATTTAGGTGTTTGAAGACATGGGGAAAGAAAGTAAAGTGTGATGCACAGCTGCTGTCAAGTCCTAGGTCCTTCATTTCTGGCCCTTGCCACAGTAAGGCTTAGAAACTGTACTCATTAATTAGCACGCAGGAAAACACGTGGCACTTGTGTTTCCTCTTGGCAGGACTAACGTAGATCTGGCCAGGCTGACCGAGTTCTTCGGCCCCCTCAGCTCTGTGCAGGAACACCGTGCTGTTGCTGCTGAGGCTTTTAGGGGGATGAGGTGAACGACAGCGTCCTCTCCAGCAGGGAGCTGCTGCTCCTGCTGCTCCTGCTGCTCCTGCTGCTCCTGCTGCTCCTGCTGATCCTGCTGCTGCTCCTGCTGCTGCTCCTGCTCCTGCTGCTGCTCCTGCTGCTGCTCCTGCTGCTGCTCCTGCTGCTCCTGCTGCTCCTGCTGCTCCTGCTGATCCTGCTGATCCTGCTGCTGCTCCTGCTGCTCCTGCTGCTGCTCCTGCTGCTCCTGCTGCTGCTGCACAAGTGGAGCCTTGTCAGCGAAGACCTGCATCTGCAGGAGGCCCCGCAGGCCCTGGCTGGGAAGTGCCAAAACAAAGAAGTGATCAGTAAGTGCTGAACTGCTTCCAGGAGGGCGTATTTTGTTGCAGCCGTTACAGACCAACAGTACAAGTGAGGCCAACTGCTCTGGAAACAGTACTAATGCCTTCTGCCAGTCTGATGGAGCTTGAGGGAGGAGGAAAGGAAATGACAAGGCATTTTTCAGGTCTTCCTTGGGGTGAATTCTAAGCTTAGCACAATTGGGAAGCTTTGAGGAAACACAGTTTAAAAAGGGGAAGAGCTGTAAAATGAAACTTAGTTGCCAATCTCATGTCAGGTTCTGAAAAATGGTCTTCTTGAATCAAATCTCAGAAGAAATAAGCGGTGCCTGGAGGCTCTGTGCTCGAAGGTTTGAATGATTCTGAGTGTGGATGGGGATCTGAAAGTCACGTGTAAGTAAAACCAAAAAACACATCAAGCAAGCAAAACTGCAATAGTTGACTTTTCTTGTTGTCATCGTTTTGGAAGAAAGGAAAAATATGGGGCGAGAGGTGAGAGCAGGATCTGCAAAATCTCGGAGTTCTCCGCGTCTCCCTGAGGCTGAAGCCGTGTTTGCTGTCAACGATGGCAGAGTGGAAGATGCTAAAGACTGAAAACTTGGGGTTTTCCCCCTGAATCCCAAGGCTCTGTCAGCAGCTGTGCCCTGTCTATCTCTTCAAGGAGTTTCCGGGTTTAGGAAGGCTTTTCCGTTCTTCCGCATTTCTCTAGAACTCCACTCCAAAAGAACGGTGCTGTGTCCGTGTGGTGTTGGTGACTTTGTGTGAGTTGCTGTATTAAAGCCAATCGTTGGTAAGGGTTCTGAGCCTGCCTTGGAGAGCCCTTGGAGGTGGCAGCTCTTCTTTAATTTCCCTTGGTTCCTTTCACGCCTTTCAGTGATTCCTGCGAGGTGCACTGCAGTCTGCCTGAAGCCAGCACATCCTGTCCGTGTTTGAACTTGACTCCTGTTGTTTTTCCTCTTGCAGGTAGTTGGCAAAAAGAGGAGAGAGCCAGTAGGAAGTGAAGCCCCTGGAAGGCCTCATCCCAGTCCAAGGTTCCCACTTTTCTCTCTGACTCCTGGGTAATTACCTGGCCAGAACTGGACACAGACTGTCCCTTTGATTTCCTGCCTTTTCCAAGAAATCCTTGCTGTCAGCCGGAGTGTGTTCCTGGTCTCCTCCTCCTCATCCTCCTCCTCCTCCTCCTCCTCCTCCTCCTCTTTTTGCCAAGGTGAATTTTGGTTATTGCAGGAATTGTGGCTCTTTTGTTCCACTGAAACTTGCCAACTCTGCTGAGGGTTTCCGGTGTCAAATCCAAGTGCGATTGGAGTTTCTTTGCATTGTTACTCCCACAAAATAGAGGGATTATTCGGTCCATTCCTATGGGATAGGAGTGGCTTGACCTTTTTAATTCTCCCTTCCCTTGAAAATCAGAGCAGAGGCAGCAGATTTGAAATCGTCGTTCCACGAACCCCACCGGTTTCCTGGCTGTCGGGAAAGTTTTCCACGTTAGAAATTGCTGAGCTTGTCTCTCAGGCAAGCTGGGATGTAGGTGTTATTCCTTCCTTTTATTTGATGGTTTTCCTCTCTCTGATTTTAGGAAGGGAACGTTTCTAGCCAGTGCCAATTTTCCATCCGAACTGGAAGTTTTGGACGTGGTGGGGCACATTTCCAAGGAAAGGGACCCAATTCACGTTAGTAAATGAGGAATTGTTCAGCACCGTGTCCACAGAGTTTTGGGAATTCCCAGGAAAACTTGCCAAGTGTTTGTTTAATTGCCGGGATTCATCTCTTTGTCAAGTTCAATGCGCTGCGTTTTCAGTTCCATGAATGCCATTAAAAGCTGAATGCCGGCCTGATTGCTGTTCCTTGGACACACGGGGCTGGTTCTTTCCTGCCTTGCCGAGGGCAGAGCTGCTTTTGTTCAATTTTGGGTTGGGCTTAGGGGAAGCGAACGGAAAAACCCCCCCAAATAAAGCCCCCACGACCCCCCGGCCCCCCCAGCAGACATACAGCAGACAGGGAGAAAGAGAAAATACGCCAATGGGATTGGAATGGAGATGGGAATTGGACCCCTTAGGAAACCAGGCGCCTTGAATTCTAATGACCTGTGTTTGTGATGTGTTAGGGGAAGGAATTCGTCTGGTTTGAACCATCATTTCAAATGTGACCAAATAAACACGGATTGAAGAAAACGACAGGATTTGGGGGCATTTTTCTGGATTATAGGGGAATTTCTTTGGGGATTTTTGGGGGGAGTTTGTGGGAGTGTGGAGGTATATTTGTGGATTTTTGGAGGCTTTTTTGGGGAGATGTTGGGGGGGTTTTGCGGGATTTTTGGGAGGATTTTTGGGGAATTTTGCGAGATTTTTTGATGATTTTAGGGGCAATTTTTGGGATGATTTTTTGTGGATATTTGGGGAATTTTGCAGGAATTTTGGGAGGATTTTTTTGGGGATTTTTGGGGGGATTTTTATGGATTTTAGGGGGATTTGTCGGGGATTTTTGGGGGAGTTTTGGCAGGATTTTGGGGGGATTTTTCGGGGCATTTTTGGTGTAATTTTGGGAGGTTTTTGGGAGGATTTTTGGGGGAACCTGGCGGGATTTTTTGGAGGATTTTTGGGGGGGATTTTTGGAGGTGTTTTGGGGGGGAATTTTGGGGAATTTTAGGGGAGATTTTTAGGGGGATTTTTAGGAATTTTTTGGGGAGGATTTTTGGGGGATTTTGATTGGATTTTTGGGGCGAATTTGGGGATATTTTTGGGGATTCCCGGGGGGTGTTTTTCGAGGATCTTTCTGTGGATTTTTAGGGAGGATTTTGGGGGGATTCTTGGGGGATTTAGGGGGAATTTGGGGGGGGGATTTTTTTTTAATTTTTGGATGATATTTTGCAGCATGTTTGGAGAATTTTGGGGGGGATTTTTGGGGGATTTTGGGGGGGATTTTTGGGAGGATATTTTCGGGGATTTTTGGGGCGATTTTTGGGGATTTTTGAGAGGATTTTTCTGGATATTTGGGGAATTTTGCAGGAATATTTGGGAGGATTTTTGAGGAGATTTTTGTGGGGATTTCGTGGATTTTGTGGTGGATTTTTGGGAGGAAATTTTGGGGAATTTTGGGGGGGATTTTGGGGAAGTTTTTGGGGATTTTTAGGAGGATATTTGGGGGATTTTTTGGAGGATTTTTGGGGGGATTTTTTGGGAGGATTTATGGGGAGCCGTGCGGCAATGCTGCCACCCTGTGGGCAAAGAGCGGTAGTGCAGCTGTCCCCCCCCCCGCCCGTCCCGCCTGATCTGTGCGGCAATGCTGCCACCCTGTGGGCAAAGAGCGGTAGTGCAGCTGTCCCGTCCCGCCCGTCCCGCCTGATCTGTGCGGCAATGCTGCCACCCTGTGGGCAAAGAGCGGTAGTGCAGCTGTCCCCCGTGCCCGTCCCGCCTGATCTGTGCGGCAATGCTGCCACCGTGTGGGCAAAGAGCGGTAGTGCAGCTGTCCCCCCCGCCCGTCCCCGACGCGCGTGGCAGCCCCGCACTGTGAGCTCGGGGGCGGCGCTGCCGCCCGCCCGCCCGCAGCTCGGGGCCGAAAGGGAGGGAAAAAGGCAAGGAGCCCGGGCGCGTGGCAGCCGGCTGCCTGCGCGCGCCACCCGGACCCCGGAGCCGTCCGGGCGCGATTTTCCGCGGCGTTTGCGGGTGTGCGGACACGGGATGGGGGCGCAGCGGCGCCGCGGGCGGCAGTCCATTGAGTCAGGCGCTTGTGGGAGGAGCCGAGGGGGCATTTTAGTGGGTTCCACTACCAAGATGGCGGCAAGAAGCGAGGCGCCTGACCTTCTAAAAAAGGCGGCCAAAAGGGCGGGGAAAAATAAGGACCCTATAGGCGTTTAGTCAGATGCCTGCACAAAAACCCCGACTACGGCGCCGCCCGGGCGCAATTTTCCGCGGCGTTTCCAGGTGTGCGGACACCGGCCGTGTGCTCAGTCGCGCCGCGTCCGCGTTCGGATTCGTGGATTTAGTCAGGCGTCTGTGTAAACACCTGCCGGGGGCCTATGCCGAGCCGCAAAGAACATGGCGACCGGGACGGAAGTGGCCTCAGCCACAACAAAGATGGCGGCAATGAAAAGCGGAAGTCACGCGACGCCCCTCACAAAATGGCGCCCAGGCGCGAGGCGCCCGACCTTCCAAAAAGGGCGGCCAAAAGGGCGGGAAAAATAAGGACCCTGTAGGCGTTTACCCAGATGCCTGCACAAAAACCCCGACTACGGCGCCGCCCGGGCGCAATTTTCCGCGGCGTCTCCAGGTGTGGGGACACCGACCGTGTGCTCAGCCGCGCCGCGTTTGCTTTTAAATTCGTGGATTTAGTCAGGCGTCTGTGTAAACACCTGCCGGGGCCTATGTCGAGCCGCAAAAAAGATGCCGGCGGGACCGGAAGTGGCCTCAGACGCAACCAAGATGGCGGCAAGGAAGGGCGGAAGGCTCGTGGGGCTCGTCGCGGCCGAAAATCGCCGAGTGCAGCTCACACCCTGCAATGGCAAAAGCTGTTTTATTAAAACTCAGCCGAGAATTTTCCTCTTATTTCCAGGTCACAGGATATACTGAGGCTGAGAGGGATCCTAAAATCTGACTCTCAAGCGGACGGACCGTTTGAGAATCGAACTCAGCACCTTGGCATTACCCGGACTCTGCTCCAAGCAGCTGAACCAATCTCTGCATTATGGGGATGGACCTCCATAGGATGGCAACGCTTGGCCCCACTAAGGTAAGTGCAGTGCCGCCTTCTCTGCCAAAGCTGCTTCACACACCAGCCCCTGGAATGGCTCGAGGGCAGAAGTGGCTGGCAGCTCACGACAGCACAAAGCTCTTCCAGTGACGCTGATTTCCTGTCCTTTCCAGGATTTACCCAGCAGCTGCCGTAAAAGTACTCACACAAAGTCTCTTTCCGGGCGGAAAGGAGCAGGACAAGTCCTGAGGCTTCCCTTCTTCCACGGCCAAAGCTCTGCAGAGAGGCAGGGCCGGTCCCACCCGCACAGGGGCGTTTCCTGCAGGTGAGTGTTGCCGGGCCAAAATGATGGCAGCTGCTGAGGCCGGGGCTGCTTTTCTGGCCGGAGGCCTCGGTGCCCCCCCGTGCCGCCTGCAGTGTCCCTCGGGGTTTCCTGCAGGTGTCCCGGGTGCCCGGAGGCGCAGGGAGGAAGGAGGCCGGCAGCCCCAGCGGGGCCAGCAGCCCTGGGATGATGTGCAGGGAGGAGCTGTGCCTGCGGGGCCCCGCCCGTGGCAGCGGCGGCCAAACGCAGGGCCCGGGGCCGGGCTCGGGGCTGGCACGGACACGGCCCCGGGGCTGCCGCGGCTCCTCGGCCAGGGGCTGCTCCCGCCTGGCACGGGGAGATGCTGCAGCCCGGACAGAGGCACCCACAGCCCAAGAGCTCCCCAGGGAACAGCTGGCATTGCCTGGGAACGGCGGCTCGGGCTGTCTGCAGAGGGGCTCAGACAGCAATTCCCACCTCCCGGAGCTCCCACACAGTTGCCAGGGATGTCCTGGCCACCCCAAATCCCCTCCCTTTCAGCCTGAGGACATCACCCGTCGGCAGCATTAAAGCCAAGGCGCTCCTCCCTCACAGAAATTAAATCCGGAGCAACGGCCCTCGGAGATGCCTCAAAATCAAAGGTTTGAGTGGGATGGAGTTTCGTTTGGATGAAGTCTGGACTTTTCCAGGGAGCCAGCCGGAGTGCAGCAGTGATGGAAAGCTTTTGCAGGTGGGTCCCACTGGAGGTGTGCTGAAGGCAGGGATGGGCGTCCCTTGCCTGAGGGAAAGGCACTTGCAGAGGCCACTGCTGGGGCTCGGAAAGGAGCTGAGCTCCTGCAGGGAGCTGTGTCCTCCCGAGGGCACAGGGGCTGCCTCAGCACAGGCCGGCCAGTGCCTTCTCCTGCTCTGAAACATCACCTGGAGCCCGAGCTCAGGGGGTGGCTGAATTCCAGGGAAATCTGACAGGTGACCCCCAGGGGGTGAGGGTTATAATTAACCAAATCTATGGAATAGAAACCTATCCTGTCCCCATCCTGCTGAGCTTCCTTGGAAGCTCTGCTGGTTCCTGACACGTCTGGCATTCAAGCAGCAGCTCTGCGTGGGAATATCCGTGCTCCGTGAGGCACTGTGAGGTTATTGCAGCGGGAACTGAGCAGGGAATTCGGGGCCGTGGGTATAATTCATCTAAACTAGCAAAGGTGACAGTGAACCCCAAATCTGGGCACCACACAGAGAACAATCTTTGTGCTGCCCTGTCAGCTCAAGCCCCTGGGCTGGGAAGTTTTGGGAGTCAAACATATGGAATGATAGAAGTCACAGCAACTGGTGTCACCCCGAGGGACAGTCCAAGTCCCAGACAATTCCTCTGCAGTCCCCTGGGGGGGAAAACACCCTCTGTCTGCCAGGAGCCCTGACTCTGTTTCTCCTATCAGCTGTGTTGGGCTTTAAGAACTTGAAATAACTTTGAAGCCAAAGAAATCACCTTTTCCTACTGGTTTGATTGTTGTGTTTGGTTTTTGTTTTTTTTTTTTTTTTTCTTTCAGATGCTGGACTTGCTTCTGTGGATGTGTGCTGAGCTCTGGCTGCAGGGGACTGTCAGGCCTGAATGGCTGTGAGTTTGTGTTCTTCTCGCTGGGGAAGCAGAAATAATTATTAATTAGACTGCAGAAATGTTTTCAGAAACCTTTCCCCTTTCCTGCCCTTTGCTGGTGGATCTTCTTTTTCTGCCTTTGACTTTACAAAGCTGTTCCCTGATGTCAATTCCCCTGCCTGAATTCCTTGCAGCTCCTAGCTGGGAAAAACTGGGATGATGTCCTAGGGATGTTCTTAGGGGAGGACAGAGGTGAGATTTTTGCCTGTATTTTTCTAATATTTTCTAAAATTTCAGGGAGCTGCTCCTGCTCCTGCCCCTAATCCTGCTGCTGCTGCACAAGTGGAGCCTTGTCAGCGAAGACCTGCATCTGCAGGAGGCCCCGCAGGCCCTGGCTGGGAAGTGCCAAAACAAAGAAGTGATCAGTAAGTGCTGAACTGCTTCCAGGAGGGCATATTTTGTTGCAGCCGTTACAGACCAACCGTGTGGTGCTGGTGACTTTGTGTGAGTTGCTTTATTAAAGCCAATCGTTGGTAAGGGTTTTGAGCCTGCCTTGGAGAGCACTTGGAGCTCTTGGTGCTCTGGCTTTCCCCTAGGTGGCCCTGGGGGCGCCCTGGCTGTCCCCTAGGTGTCCCTGGGGTTGCCTTGGCTGTCCCCTAGGTGTCCCTGGAGTGCCCTGGCTGTCCCCTAGGTGTCCCTTGGGGTCCACGGGCTGTCCACTAGGTGTCCCTTGGGGGGACCTGACTGTCCCTGGGATGCCCTGGCTGTCCCCTAGGTGTCCCTGGGGGTGCCCTGGCTGTCCCCTAGTTGTCCCTGGGGTGCCCTGGCTGTCTCTTAGGTGTCCCTGGGGGTGCCCTGGCTGTCCCCTAGGTGTCCCAGGGCTGCCCTGGCTGTCTTTTAGGTCTCCCTGGGGGTGCCCTGACTGTCCCCTAGGGGTACCTTGTCTGTCCCTGGGGGGGCCCTGGCTGGCCCCTAGGGGTCCCTGGGGGTACCCTGGCTGTCCCCTATGTGTCCCTGGGGGTGCCCTGGCTGTCCCCTTGGTGTCCCTGGGGGTGCCCTTGCTGTCCCATAGGTGTCCCTGGAGGTGCCCTGGCTGTCCCCTTGGTGTCCCTGGGGGTGCCCTGGGTGTCCCTGGGGTGCTCTGGCTGTCCCCTAGGTGTCCCTGGGGGTGCCCTAGCTGTCCCTTAGATGTCCCTGGGGGTGCCCTGGCTCTCCTTGGGGTGCCCTGGCTGTCCCTTATGTGTCCCTGGGGGTGCCCAGGGTGTCCCTGGGGTGCCTTGCTGTCCCCTAGGTGTCCCTGGGGGTGCCCTGCCTGTCCTCTGGGTGTCCCTTGGGGTGTCCTGGCTGTCCCCTAGGTGTCCCTGGGGGTGCCCTGGCTGTCCCTGGGGTACCCAGGCTTTCCTTTAGGTGTCCGTAGGGGTGCCCTGGCTTTCCCGTAGTTGTCCCTGGGGTGCCCTGGCTGTCCCTTTGGTGTCCCTGGAGGTGCCCTTGCTGTCCCTTGGGGGGCCCTGGCTGTCCCCTAGGTGTCCCTGGGGTTCCCTGGCTGTCCCTGGGGTGCCCAGGCTTTCCTATAGGTGTCCCTGGGGGTGCCCTGGCTGTTCCTTAGGCGTCCCTGGGGGTGCCCTGGCTGTCCCTTAGGTGTCCCTGGGGGTGCCCTGGCTGTCCCCTAGGTGTCCCTGGGGGTGCCCTGGCTGTCCCCTAGGTGTCCCTGGGGTGCCCTGGTGTCCCCTAGGTGTCCCTGGGGGTGCCCTGGCTGTCCCCTAGGTGTCCCTGCCTCGCTCGTATCCTCGACTCCGCCTCCGGCGCCATGGTGACACCCCTCCCAGTCTGGACCAGTGTGGCCACACCCCCTCCCCTGGGGCCATTAGACCCCTCCCAGTATAGACCAGTAAGGCACCGTGTGCCCACCACGGACCCCCACACGCCTGCCAGTTCGGCCCAGTCCACTCCCCGTCCATCCCAGTTCTCTCTGATCACCCTCCCAGTGCTCCCAGTCCATCCCAGTCCCGCAGGTGCTGGTGCTTGTGGCTTGATCATCTGGTGCCTGTCCGCAACGTGGAGCGGGTCAAATGAGGCCTCAGGGGGAGGGGGGGGCGGATTTTGGGGGTCCTGGGGGTCCCGAGTTGTCCTGGAGGGGTTTGGGGGGTTGTGGGGGGTCTGCGGGGAGTCTCAAGGGGCTGCTGTGGGTGTTTTTGGGGGGGCTTCGGGAGGTTTGGGCGGCCCATTTGCGGCATCAAAGGAACCTGAGGAGGGTTTTGCGGGCTCCTGGAGGTCGGGGGGGGCCCTGGGGGTGGTTTGGGGGGCACTGGGGGGTTCCAGCCCGTGACCCCCCCCCGTTTTTGACCCCCCCCCGAGCTGTTTCGGTCTCATCGACGCCCTCCTGAAGCCCAAGGGGGGGTGGGCGCTGGGCCCCCCCCGCTGCCCCCTCCCCTGCCACCCCCACGACGCCCTGCAGGTGAGGGACCCCCAAAAACCCCTCCCCGGTCCCCAAATTCACCCCTGGGACCCCAAAAAACCCCCAAAACCTCTCCCCGGACCCCAAATTCACCCCTGAGGCGCCATAAAACCCCCAAACCCCTCCCCATGAACCCCAAATCCATCCCTGGGACCCCCCAAAACCTCCCTAGGACCCCAGATCTACCCCGGGACCCTCGAATCCATCCCTTGGACCCCCAAAAACCCCAAAATCCATCCCTGGGACCCCCCAAAACCTCCCTCCAAACCCCAAATTCACCCCTCGGACCTCCAGAATCCTTCCACAGGCCCCCTCAGGGGTCGTTCCCCACGAAAAAGGGCGGGAAACGTGAGGGGAGAAAAAGGGCAGGATCAAGTGGGGGGGATCAATGGAATTTTGGGGGGGGTCAGCGACGCTGAGGAAGGATCAATGGAATATTGGGGGGGCATCAATGACATTGGGGGGGTCAGTGACACTCGGGTGGGGATCAATGATGCTGTGGGGGGGTCGATATCAGCTCGGGGGGAGGCCATGGGTTTTTGGGGGGCCGCAACGCAGGCGGCCGTGCTGGGTTTGGAGCGGGGGGGCCCCTTCAACCTCTGGAGGGGCCCTGGCTGTCCCTGGGGGTCCCTGGCTGTCCCCTAGGTGTCCCTGGGGTGCCCTGGCTGTCCCCTAGGTGTCCTTGGGGTGCCTTGCTGTCCCCAAGGCGTCCCTGGGGGTCCCTGGCTGTCCCATAGGTGTCCCTAGGGGTGCCTTGTCTGTCCCTGGGAGGGCCCTGGGGGTACCCTGGTGTCCCTGGGAGGGCCCTGGCTGTCCCCTAAGTGTCCCTGGGGGTGCTCTGGTGTCACTGGGGATGCCCTGGCTGTCCCTTAGGTCTCCCTGGGGGTGCCCTGCCTTTCCCTTGGGGGGCCCTGGCTGTCCCAGGGACACCCTGGCTGTCCCCTAGGTGTCCCTGGGTGTGCCTTGTCTGTCCTTGGGGGTGCCTTGTCTGTCCCTGGGGGGGCCGTGGCTGTCCCCTAGGTGACCCTGGGGGTTCCCTGGGTGTCCCTGTGGGGGCCCTGACTGTCCCTGGGGTGCCTTGCTGTCCCCTAGGTATCCCTAGGGTGCCCTGGCTGTCCCCTAGGTGTCCCTGGGGGTGCCCTGGCTGTCCCTGAGGGGGCCGAGGCTGTCCCCTAGTTGTCCCTGGGGGTTCCCTGGGTGTCCCTGTGGGGGCTCTGGCTGTCCCTGGGGTACCCTGGCTGTTCCATAGGTGTCACTGGGGGTGCTCTGGAGTCACTGGGGTGCCCTGGCTGTCCCTTAGGTCTCCCTGGGGGTGCCCCGGCTGTCCCTTGGGGGGCCCTGGCTGTCCCTGGGGGGCCCTGGCTATACCCTAGGTGTCCCTGGGGGTGCCCTGGCTGTCCCTTAGGTGTCCGTAGGGGTGCCTTGTCTGTCCCTGGGGGTGCCCTGGCTGTACCCTACGTGTCTCTGGGGGTGCCTTGTCTGTCCCTTGGGGGGCCCTGGCTGTCCCTGGGGGTGCTCTGGCTGTCCTTTAGGTGTCCCTGGGGGTACCCTGGCTGTCCCCTAGGTGTCCCTGGGGGTGCCCTGGGTGTCCCTGTCGGGGCCCTGGCTGTCCCCTAGGTGTCCCTGGGGGTGCCCTGGCTGTCCCTGGGGGGGCCGTGGCTGTCCCCTCGGTGTCCCTGGGGGTTCCCTGGGTGTCCCATCGGGGGCCCTGGCTGTCCCCTAGGTGTCCCTGTGGGGGCCCTGGCTGACCCTGGGGTGCCCTGGCTGTCCCTTAGGTCTCCCTGGGGGTGCCCTGGCTGTCCCTTGGGGGGCCCTGGCTGTCCCCTAGGTGTCCCAGGGCTGCCCTGGCTGTCCCCTAGGTGTCCCTGGGGGTGTGCTGGCTGTCCCTTGGGGCGCCGTAGCTGTCCACTTGGTGTCCCTGGGGGTGCCCTGGCTGTACCCTACGTGTCCCTGGGGGTGCCTTGTTTGTCCCTTGGGGGGCCCTGGCTGTCCCTGGGGGTGCCCTGGCTGTCCTTTAGGTGTCCCTGGGGGTGCCCTGGCTGTCCCCTAGGTGTCCCTGGGGGTGCCCTGGGTGTCCCCTAGGTGTCCCTGCGGGTGCCCTGGGTGTCCCTGTCGGGGCCCTGGCTGTCCCCTCGGTGTCCCTGGGGGTTCCCTGGCTGTCCCTGGGGGGGCCGTGGCTGTCCCCTCGGTGTCCCTGGGGGTTCCCTGGGTGTCCCATCGGGGGCCCTGGCTGTCCCCTAGGTGTCCCTGTGGGGGCCCTGGCTGACCCTGGGGTGCCCTGGCTGTCCCTTAGGTCTCCCTGGGGGTGCCCTGGCTGTCCCTTGGGGGGCCCTGGCTGTCCCCTAGATGTCCCTGGGGGTGCCCTGGATGTCCCTGGCGGTGCCCTGGGGGTGCCCTGGGTGTCCCTGGGGGTGCCCTGGCTGCCTCCTAGGTGTCCCTTGGGGTGCCCTGGGTGTCCCTGGGGGTGCCCTGGCTGTCCTCTAGGTGTCCCTGGGGGAGCCCTGGTGTCTCTGGGGGTGCCCTGGCGGTCCCTGGCGTGGCCAGGGAGTCCCTAGGGTGCCCTGGCTATCCCCTAGGTGTCCCTGGGGTTACCTGGGTGTCCTCTATCTGTCCCTGGGGGTTTCCTTGGTGTCCGTGGCGGTGCCCTGGGGATGCTCTGGCTCTCCCTGGGGCGGCCCTGGCTGCCCCTGGTGTGGCCGTGGCTGTCCCTGGGGTGCCCTGGCTGTACCCTACGTGTCCCTGGGGGTGCCTTCTCTGTCCCTTGGGGGTCCCTGGCTGTCCCTGTGGGGGCCCTGGCTGTCCTTTAAGTGTCCGTGGTGGTGCCCTGGCTGTCCCCTAGGTATCCCTGGGGGTGCCCTGGCTGTCCCTGGGGAGGCCGTGGCTGTCCCCTAGGTGTCCCTGGGGGTTCCCTGGGTGTCCCTGCGGGGGCTCTGGCTGTCCCATAGGTGTCCCTGTGGGGGCCCTGGCTGTCCCTGGGGTGCCCTGGCTGTCTCATAGGTGTCCCTGGGGGTGCTCTGGTGTCACTGGGATGCCCTGGCTGTCCTCTGGGGGGCCCTGGCTGTATCTGGGGGTGCCCTGGCTGTCCCCTAGGTGTCCGTGGGGGTGCCCTGGGTGTTTCTGGGGGTCCCCTGGCTGTCCCATAGGTGTCCCTGGGGATGCCCTGGCTGACCCCTAGGTGTCACTGGGGGTGCCATGGCTGTCCCTTAGGTGTCCCTGGGGGTGCCCTGGCTGTCCCTTAGGTGTCTCTGGGGTCCCCTGGCTGTCCCATAGGTGTCCCTGGGGGTGCTCTGGTGTCACTGGGATGCCCTGGCTGTCCTCTGGGGGGCCCTGGCTGTATCTGGGGGTGCCCTGGCTGTCCCCTAGGTGTCCGTGGGGGTGCCCTGGGTGTTTCTGGGGGTCCCCTGGCTGTCCCATAGGTGTCCCTGGGGATGCCCTGGCTGACCCCTAGGTGTCACTGGGGGTGCCATGGCTGTCCCTTAGGTGTCCCTGGGGGTGCCCTGGCTGTCCCTTAGGTGTCTCTGGGGTGCCCTGGCTGTCCCCTAGGTGTCCCTGCCTCGCCCGGATCCTCGACTCCGCCTCTGGCGCCATGGTGACACCCCTCCCAGTCTGGACCAGTGTGGCCACACCCCCTCCCCTGGGGCCAATAGACCCATCCCAGTATAGACCAGTAAGGCACCTTGTGCCCACCATCGACCCCCACACACCTGCCAGTTCATCCCAGTCCACTCCCCGTCCATCCCAGTTCTCTCTGATCACCCTCCCAGTGCTCCCAGTCCATCCCAGTCCCGCAGGTGCTGGTGCTTGTGGCTTGATCAGCTGCTGCCTGTCTGCAACGTGGAGCGGGTCAAATGAGGCCTCAGGGGGAGGGGGGGGGCGGATTTTGGGGGGATCCTGGGGGTCCCGAGTTGTCCTGGAGGGGTTTGGGGGGTTTTGGGGGGCCTGGGGGGAGTCCTGGGGGCTGCTTTGGGTGTTTTTGGGGGATCTTCGGGAGGTTTGGGCGGCCCATTTGAGGCATCAAAGGAACCTGAGGAGGGTTTTGCGGGCTCCTGGAGGTCGGGGGGGGCCCTGGGGGTGGTTTGGGGGGCACTGGGGGGTTCCAGCCCGTGACCCCCCCCGGTTTTTGACCCCCCCCCCGAGCTGTTTCGGTCTCATCGACGCCCTCCTGAAGCCCAACGGGGGGTGGGCGCTGGGCCCCCCCCGCTGCCCCCTCCCCCTGCCACCCCTGCGACGCCCTGCAGGTGAGGGACCCCCAAAAACCCCTCCCCAGACCCCAAATTCACCCCTGGGTCCCCAAAAAACCCCCAAAACCTCTCCCCGGACCCCAAATTCACCCCTGAGGCCCCAAAAAACCCCCAAACCCCTCCCCATGAACCCCAAATCCACCCCTGGGACCCCCCAAAACCTCCCCAGGACCCCAGATCCACCCCGGGACCCCCAAATCCATCCCTTGGACCCCCAAAAACCCCCAAATCCATCCCTGGGACCCCCCAAAACCTCCCTCCAAACCCCAAATTCACCCCTCGGACCTCCAGAATCCTTCCACAGGACCCCTCAGGGGTGGTTCCCCACGAAAAAGGGCGGGAAACGTGAGGGGAGAAAAAGGGCGGGATCAAGTGGAGGGGATCAATGGAATTTTGGGGGGGGTCAGCGACGCTGAGGGAAGATCAATGGAATATTGGGGTGGCATCAATGACATTGAGGGGGGTCAGTGACACTCGGGTGGGGATCAATGATGCTGTGGGGGGGTCGATATCAGAGGTTATGAGAGGCAATCGCCGCCGCCGTCCTCCCGTGCCCAGAGCCCCGCCAGGACTCCAGCGCAGCTCCGGCTGCAGGCGGAGCAGGAGCGGCTCCTGCCGCCCGCAGCGATCCCGGTCCCGATCCCGACCGCAACGCCAGCCCGGTCCTCAGGCCCCGAGACCCAGAGCCCGCCCGCCGAGGGGGGCCGCACCGCTCGGGAGCCGCAGCCGACACTGACAGGACCCGAACCAGAACGGCCGGTCCCATTCCCGGCCCCGCCTGGCTCCGCGCAGGGCCGCGAGCAACCTCGGCTCGGCTCAGCTGTGAGGGGCGGGGCGGGGCCGCGGGCGATGGTCCCGCCCCCATCCCGGGCAGCGCGGGGCGCCGGGGCGGGCTCGGGGCGGAGGCGGGGTGGGCTCGGGGCGGAGCCGGGGTGGAGCCGGGGCGGGCTCGGGGCGGAGCCGGGGCGGGCTCGGGACAGAGCCGGGGCGGGCTTTGGGCGGAGCCGGGGCGGAGCCGGGGCGGGCTCGGGGCGGAGCCGGGGCGGGCTCGGGGCGGAGCCGGGGCGGGCTCGGGGCGGAGCCGGGGCGGGCTCGGGGCGGAGCCGGGGCGGGCTCGGGGCGGAGCAGGGGCGGAGCCGGGGCGGGCTCGGGGCGGAGCCGGGGCGGGCTCGGGGCGGAGCCGGGGCGGGCTCGGGGCGGAGCCGGGGCGGGCTCGGGGTGGAGCAGGGGCGGAGCCGGGGCGGGCTCGGGGCGGAGCCGGGGCGGAGCCGGGGCTCTGTGAGGCGGGGCCCGGAGGCAGCCGGGGCCGGGCAGTACCGGGGGCGCGGCTTCAGGGGCGCGGGGCGGGTCCCAAGTGCACGGCGCCGGGACCCCACCGGGGCGTTCCACACCGAGCCCATAGAGCAGCAGCTACTTCCGCCACCCTTTTGAATCCCCGCGATTGGCGGGCTCGCTGAGGCATCGGCAGTGCTGATTGGACAGCGGGCCCTGGGAACCGCCCCCGCCCCCCGGCCCGCGCTGAGGGCCCGGGGCCTCCGCCCTCAGACCGGCTCCGGCTCCAACCCGGCCCGGGCTCTGCTCCGGTCCCCCCGGCCCGCCCTGAGGGCCCGGGGGCTCTGCCCCGAGACCGGCCTCGCCCCTCCCCGCCTCGCCTCGTAGTAGATTTCTGTTTGGTTTGTGGGAAGAAACAGTTGTGAGAAGTGAGATTTGTGCTGGAGAGCTGCTGCTGGGAAGAAAGGATGGAGTAAATCTGCTCCGAGGATGTGTGATGAAGAATTCAGGGTAAGGGTTGGGCAATATTTATAAACTGTCTCCATATTTCCCTGTATCTCTGGGTGTTTGGATTTAGCCTGGGATTGTCAGCTAAGTTATAAACAAACCAACCCGGCTACTGAACTCCCAATGAACGTTTGGAACCCTTGCACAGAAAGACAAGTTAGCAACGATTCCAAAGGAAAAATTGTAAATGGAGGGTAACGATTGCGGGGGGATTTCCTTGGGGATTATGACCCTCACACATACGGAATTTAGGAGGTGGAATCCCAGTTTCAGCCTTGGGCACGTGCAGGAGAAGAGGGGTCGTTATCCCTATCAAGGAAAGCCCGGTGCCCCAGCGCGCCAGGTGCGGACAACGAATTCTCCGGGGATGAGCACAAGTCCCCTCTTCCCCTGCCCCGACACTCGGACTGGCAGCAGCTGCAGGTGAGAGCTGTCACAGGATGGTGAGGGGACAGAGCAGCCCCAGGTGTGACCGTCAGGATGAGGAGGGCAGCAGAGCCGCCACAAGTGTAAGCTGTAAAGGATAATGAGGGGCCGGTTCTAGCCGGGGGCGGCTTAATAGAGGAGCCCGAGTTCACTTTGGCATCGGGCCGTGAGGAGCTCAGCGTGGTTTCTGCGGTGGTGGGAAAGCTTCTTACAGCGCCTGCAGGAGCACGTGGGTGTGGGGGGTTTCTTTGTGCCGGACAGCAGTAGCAGGTAAGCCAGCATGGGTTTGTAGGGGAGATTTTTTTTTTCTTTGCAGCTTTGTCTTGCTAATTTCTCTGTGGTGCTCCCAGGAAATAAAAGGAGTTATGGAGAGAAAAGGAGTTCAAATTCAGTGAAGAAACTCTTCTTCTGTGGTTGTCAGTATTCAAACTGAAGAAAACTTTCCACCTGGATTTTTAATGAGTTGTGGTATTTCTATGTGGTTTTTATTAAGTATTATGCTCTTGGGTGGCGTGTAGTGTTTTGTCTGATTTTTGATGTTATGTGTAATTTGGTTTTTGAGTGAGGATAACTTTGTTGGAGGGGTTGTTTGTATTTGAGGTAGAATTAATTTAAGTAGCTTTTTTTGCTAGACTTCTGATACGTGGTATTGGGGTTTTGTGTGTGATATGTAGGGATTCAAGTTGGGTAGGGCTATTTTTTCTGTTTAGTGGCTTTGAATGATTTATTGTGTAGCTTTATCTTGTTTGTAGATGGTGTATGGTGAGAGATATGGTTTCTTTTTCGTGTTAGGTTTTGTAGTTTACATGTCGGTCAGAGTATTTTTGAACTGAGTTTTGTTGAATTGTTTTTGGTGAGATACAGTGTTTTTTGAGGGTGTGTTTTCTAAGGTTTACAATGGTGTAATTGGCTGTAGTGTGAGATGTAAAGGAGGTTTTTATTTATTTGGTGGTGGTTTTTATTATGGTGAGTGTGTAGTATTTGTTTTGATGGGTTTGGGGTAGTGTGATGTAGCTAATTTATTAGGGTTTTCTAATATTTATAATTCAATTATTGTTTATTGTATTACAGGGATTTATTTATTTAGCTTGTTTGGTTTTAGTGTGTGTTCTATAATTATGGAAAATTTGGGAGATGCTGTTTATAGTTGAATGGATCTTTTAGTTTTAGGATTGAGGGGGTTGCAGGTATATATTTTGAAGGTTTTTTGAGGGGATTGGACATGGGGGTTATTTTTATTATATTTGGTAGTTGGACTTATAGTAATAAGAGTTGGCTTTTTTTGCTGCATTATTTTTTGTTTTTTTCTTTTCTAGTATTCATGTATTTGTGTGGTCAGGGTAGTGGTGTTTCTGGTGCAGCTGTAAGCCTCCATTATTGTTTGTGTGTTTTAGGTGGTCCACTGGTATTACAGGGAGACCCCCTCACTGACCGGCCAACAGATCTGCTGAGATTGTACATCAGCATTTGGTTTTCTCTATGGTACCTGACTAAGAGACAGCAGTCTGGTGACAGCAAGGAATTCCCAGAGGTGGAGCTGGATCTCAGCAGTCAAGCTGACGTGGGCAAGGTGAGCAGTGACTGGTGGACAGAAGCAGTTGCTATTGTTCAAGTCTCACTTGCTGGTGCAACTCTAAGCATTCACTGTTCTTTTTTTTTTTTACTTTAGGTTGTCCCCTTGCCAGGTGTGCTGGCCCCAGAGGCCAGATGGGTGCAGCATTAAGGTATACTTGTGGCATGCTTCAGTCAGACTGGGGAGGTTGCTGTTTCACAGTAACTCAGCATGATTTTTTGCTTCTTTTGTTTCTTTGCAGGTGCCACTGCTGTCCCAGGCGTGCTAAGGAATAGAGAGAGCCGGTGAGTTGCCCTTTAGGCAGGGTGACCCATAGGTGAGCGATGTGCTCAGCATTTACTTTTTCCTTTTGCTGGGTCCACTCCTGTCAGCCTCTGGAGCGGAGTGAAGATCTGAGGGGGAGCTGGGGCAGCGGTGCAGAGGAGCCCTGGGGATTACTCTTCTGGAGGGGGATAGTCACATTTCCTGTTTTGTGATCCTAGGTAGCGCGAGGAGGTGCGGAGACAAAGTCTGGATATGGCAGCCCCAAAGCGGATGCTGAGAACACGTCGACGTCTGCGGTGCCGACATGTTCATTTCTGTCGAGGACGGACGTTCCACTCGTGTTCCAAAAGCTAAGTGTTGGGGCTGGTGGTCAGGAGAAGGGAAAAAACCTTTTCAGTCCCGGGAGGTGATTTAAAGTTACCTTAGAAGAGAAGGCCCTAGTGGGGTGGTCCCTTCAAAAGTAAAGGGTGAGGGTTTCTCCTCAGCATCACCAGAGCCTTTGCTGGGCGGGGCAGTTCTGACCCATCTCCATGTTCTAGGGAGCTTCACATTATTGGCCTTCTTTTAGAGTCCACAGGGTTAGGCTGCAGCAGGGGATTCCTGGCCCAGGAGTGTCCTGATTAGGAGCAATGCCAGTTGCAAGGCGTAGGGTTAGTAGGGTTCAGCAGGGGGAGTTTACAGTGGCACACAGAGGCTGAAGGAGGGCTTGAGAAGTAAAGGACTCGAGGTCTAGAGAACACACAGTGAAAATCGGGGGTACAGCCTAGGATACAAGTCAGAGTACAGGTATACCAGCCCTCACAGCGCTGCTGCCAACACTGTTTCCCTGAGAGCAGCTGCCGGCAGCAATCCTAACGCAAGACAAGGCCAGAAGTCCTGAGAGGTGCAGGCAGTAACCCTAAGCTAGGGCCAGGCAGGAAGTGACAGTGGTGGGGCAGAGTCCACAGGGTTGAGGTTCACCGGGGATGTCCACCCTGCGTTCCTGTCCTGCTCTAACCGGGGATGCTCACAGCCCTAATGGAGGCCACGGTGGGTGGGCTCGGTGCCAGTAACGCCTCTAAGGCTTTGGCGCTGCGAGCGTCGGCCTCCGAGCTCAGCTGAAGCACGCACGGGGCCCGAGGACCCGGTGCTGCTTAAGAGACGGTGAGTAGCAGAGCTGCTGGGTTTTGGCTGATGTGCAGCTAAGATTATGCTTTGATATTTGGTTTTCTTTATTGTAGCTGACTAGGAGACAGCAGCCCAGTGACAGGAGGAATTTCCCTGAAGGAGAGGCGGCCCTCTTTGGGGCCCAGCGTGGATTCACCTCCCCAGACGTCTGAGAGATAAGTGGAGGGCTCGGAACTAGGGAGGGGATGAAAGTGGGGTACCAGGGCAGGGATCACTGGGAGGGATTTTTTGAGTCGGGTTTGGAGCTGGGGATGTCCCAGATGTGACCCCTTAGGCTACATGAAGGGAAAGTCTCATTTTTCATGTCGGTGCTGAGGTGTGCAGGGCAGAGCAGTCCTGGTGTGTGTTGTGTCACTTGTCTGTTGTGCACTCTGTCTGTTTGGTGTCTTGTCTTTTCCTTTAGTCCTTTCAGGGGCCTATCAAAACCCCTGGCATCAGTCTTAGCATTTCTGATCTCTGTGCTCCTCAGCCAGGTGCCTTTGTCTCAGCTGCTCGGACACTCATCAGAATCCATCTCTCTTCACAAGCATCCAGTCCGATGCCTTTTCAGGTCTTGTTCTGAGCTGTACTGACAGCCGTGCACCGCCCTGATCCATTCCGGCGGGTTAGGTCTTGTGAGAATGCAAAGACAGGTGGAGGATTCTGACCGTAGGATTCTCGGGCATCCATCTCTGTGTTTCTTGGGATAAGTCATCCCGATGGCATCTTGTTCCTGCAGGGTTCTCTGAGCCTGGCCAGCTCACCTTCCGTCTCACCTCGGTCATCTCATTCCGAGTTCTCTGGACCCTCAGGGTCGTTCTTCTTGCCAGAGTTTTCTGTCCCTGTTGTGTCCCCTCGTTTGTCCTGTGCTGTGTCACGGGTGTTGGTGTGTGTTTGGCCCGGAGCTGCTCTGCCTTGCTGCTCAGTCTGGGTGTAGGGGTACGAGGGTAATAGTCCTGGGGGCTTGAAATTTGTGATGTGGGGTGTAGTAGGCCTGTAGAGGGTATTCCTAGATTGCCACAAGATGTCTGGAGCTGTCAAGGTATCCTGCAGCACTCTGACTTTTGTCCGAACTTTCTTTCAGATGCAGAGAGATGAAATCTGTGGCAGAGCCCCCCATCCTGGGTGAGGGGCTCCCCTGAGAAGGTCAGTCCCTGTTTCTGTTTGCAGGGGAGGTGTAAATGATGGCTGTGTTACAGCTCTGTTCTTTGTCTTTATTTTTAGGTGGTGAAGCCGGATCTCAGCAGTCAAGCTGACGTGGGCGAGGTGAGCAGTGACTCGTGGACAGAAGCCGTTGCTATTGTTCAAGCCTCACTCGCTGGTGCAACTCTAAGCCTCCGTTATTGTGTGTTTTAGGGAGTCCACTCGCAGGAGGCCGAGCTCCCCTCTCACCAACGGGACGACAGACCCGCGTCACCTCACCCGTGAGCCCTCCGGGAGCATTCCAGGAGTCTGTGATGGAGCCTTGATCTTCTCCTTGTGAAGGCCCCATCCAGGTAGGCTTGGATAACGGCCGAGGAGTTGAGGTGAGTCAGGGAGGAGAAGGAGGAGGAGGGAGGGTCCCCTCAAGTTCCAGCGCTGCCACGTCACCTTGTCTGCTCTTTACCCAGGCAGACCCTGCGACGCCGGCGTTGGCCTCTGAGCGCAGCTGAAGCGCGGGGCCGAGGACACAGGCAAGCTTAGGAGACAGTGAGTAGCAGAATTGTCGGGGTTTGGGTGATGGGCTGCTAAGATCACGCATTCATGTTTGGTTTTCTTTGTTGTAGCTGACTAAGAGACAACAGCCCAGCGACAGCAGGAATTTTCCTGAGGCAGAGGCGGCCTTCTTTGGACCTGGCAGGGATTTGCCTCCCTGGATGCCTGAGAGATAAGTGGAGGGTGATGGCTCACAGAGGGGATGAAAGCAGGATGCCAGGGCAGGGATCACCGGGAGGGGTTTTTTAAGTCAGATTTGGAGTTGGGGGCACCAAGATGTGACCCCTTAGGCTACATGAAGGGAAAGTCTCATTTTTCATGTCAGTGCTGAGGTGTGCAGGGCAGAGCAGTCCTGGTGTGTGTTGTGTCACTTGTCTGTTGTGCACTCTGTCTGTTTGGTGTCTTGTCTTTTCCTTTAGTCCTTTCAGGGGCCTGTCAAAACCCCTGGCATCAGTCTTAGCATTTCTGATCTCTGTGCTCCTCAGCCGGGTGCCTTTGCCTCAGCTGCTCGGACACTCATCAGAATCCATCTCTCTTCACAAGCATCCAGTCCAATGCCTTTTCAGGACTTGTTCTGAGCTGTATTGACAGCCGTGCACCGCCCTGATCCATTCCGGCGGGTTAGGTCTTGTGAGAATGCAAAGACAGGTGGAGGATTCTGACCGTAGGATTCTCGGGCATCCATCTCTGTGTTTCTTGGGATAAGTCATCCCGATGGCATCTTGTTCCTGCAGGGTTCTCTGAGCCTGGCCAGCTCACCTTCCGTCTCACCTCGGTCATCTCATTCCAAGTTCTCTGGACCCTCAGGGTCATTCTTCTTGCCCAGAGTTTTCTGTCCCTGTTGCGTCCCCTCGTTTGTCCTGTGCTGTGTCACGGGTGTTGGTGTGTGTTTGGCCGGGAGCTGCTCTGCCTTGCTGCTCAGTCTGGGTGTAGGGGTACGAGGGTAATAGTGCCGGGGGCTTGAAATTTGTGATGTGGGGTGTGGTTAGACTGTAGAGGGTATTCCTAGATTGCCACAAGATGTGTGGAGCTGTCAAGGTATCCTGCAGCACTCTGACTGTTGTCCTGACTTTGTTTCAGATGCAGAGGGATGAAATCCGTGGCAGAGCCCCCCATCCTGGGTGAGGGGCTCCCCTGAGAAGATCGATCGCTATTCAAGGTGAGAGTCACACATTTCACATTTATTGGCACTCCAGTGCAGGCCACCTGCGTTTACAGCTTCAAACAGGTGAGTCCCTTGGTAACCCCCCTGGGCAGCAGCTGGAGCCTGCTCCGGGCTGGGCTGAGGGAGCAAACACTTGTGGCTGACACAGCTCCACACTGAGGGTACTTGGGAAAACACCTGCCTTGTCCTGGATTTTTTTTTTTTTTTTTGAGCTTTTGACAAGGTTTTAATCATCACCTTGGTAAAAATAAATGGTAAGGACTGAAAACATGAGAGGCTGGCAGGTTATGCTCATGAATGAGAACTTTTTTTTTGAATAACTGTGCGGCCTATATCCTATTTTTGAGACTCTCTTTTTTGGCTGACTTTACTGTAAAAAATCTAATTTCAATTTAGCTGCCTCAATAATGAATTTATGGTACAAATATGTTCTAGCGGCAGGAGCTTAAAGTAGTAACACCAACATGCCACCTCTGGAATAAAGTCCTGTGTCTCCTCAGACCTACTGGTTTGCAGTAGAGTTTGTACACCTTTCGCTGCAGCTGTGGTTCTTAATAACTGGAAGTCCAGGGATTCTGGGCGATTCCCATAAGTTCTCCTGTTTTGTAGGAGCTGCACGGTGAGGTCAGCATTCTGAGGGAGGCCCTGGCACAGCTGCCAAGGGCAAGGAACGTGGAGCATCCCGGGGCTTCTCCCGCCCGAGTTTCTCCCGGAGCGTGCTGCGTGTCATGCCGGATGTTTAACCCGGGTTTGGGGTGTTCTCCTGCAGTCCCAGCTCTAACTGCTGCCCCTGAGCCCTGGCCTTGCTCTGTCCCAGCACTGAACCTGGCAGGTGGGTGTGCTTTTCCAGCCCTTGAATCCCACGGGCAATCCCAGATTCCCGGAGCTCCCCGAGGCACAGCCTGGCCTCCCTCCCTGGGAGCTGCATTTCAGTCTGCCTGGACCAAGGCCATCCTGTTTGAGACTTTATTCCTGTTGTTTTTCCTCTTGCAGGTTGTGGGCAAAAAGGAGAGAGCCAGTAGGAAGTGAAGCCACTGGAAGGCCTTATCCCAGTCCAAGGTTCCCACTTTTCTTTCTGACTCCTGGATAATTGCCTGGCCATAACTGGACAGAGACTGTCAGTTTGATTTCCTGCCTTTTCCAATAAATCCTTGCTTTCAGCTGGAGTGTATTCCTGGTGTCATCCCCCTCCTCGTCCGTGGATGTGTAAATAAAATTCCTGACTTGCCGAGTCCAATTTTGTTATTGCAGGAAGTGTGGTGCTTTTGTTCCACTGAAACTTCCCAACTCTGCTGAGAGTTTCCGATGTCAAATACAAGTAAGATTCGAGTTTCTTTGCATTGTTACTCCCACAAAACACAGATCATTCTTGGATAGGAGTAGCTGGACCTGTTGAATTTCCACTTCCCTTTAAACTTAGAGCAGAGGAAGCAGATTTAAATTTGTTGTTCCATGAACTTCCACCAACTTGATGACTGTTCCAAAAGTTTGCAGTATTAGAAATGCCTAAGCTTGTTTTCCAGGCAAGCTGGGATTTAGATGTTATTTCTTCCTTTTATTTGATGTTTTTTCTCTCTCTGATTCTAGTAAGAGAATATATTTTTTTTTCCAGTTTTCCATCCTAATTGGAGTTTTTGTACATTGTAGGGCACATTTCCAAGGAAATTTTCCAAATTCATGTTGGTAAAGCAGGAGCTATTCAGCACCACGCTGCCACTTTTTTCCTTTCAACCCCTTAACAGGTCTCATTCTACCCATACACAGTATTACCAGCAATAACTTGGTGTCGAGTTGTATTTCAGAGGTAGCAATAAAACAAAGTTGACATTTTATTTTGTGCCTCTCTGAACCTCTTTGTTTATTAACAAAGAACTCCAAAACAAAGCAAACAGAAAAACAAAAACCAAAACAAAAGCCCCTACAAACACTGCCCCCCAAGAAAAAACAATGACAGAGAAAACATACCAACATTATTAAATAAAAATTAAATCTTTACCCCTTAGAAAACGAGGCTAATTTAATTTTAATTCATTGTGGTTCTGATGTGTTAGGTAAATGATTTCATATAGTTTAAAAAATAAACAAGTCAACACAAATTAAATAAATACAAAAATAGAAAAATATAAGTAACAAAAATAGAAATATAAAATACAGTTTTAAGGGGTGAGAAAATCTCTAGAAAAGCTAAAGCTTTTACAGTATCCCCTAAATAGGTGGTACTCTCTTAACTGCTGCAGAGCGTTGAAACAAGCCTAGAGAAGCTTCAGTGTGCACCAAAAGCAGCTGCTGCTATAGGAAACCGGTGTTGTTTTAAGACCTCCCCCTCCCAAGTTCCTTGCACTTTGTGTTCACAGAGAAGTCACACGAGTCCTGATATATTTTTCCTTTCTTCAAGGATGATGACAACAAGAAAAGTCAACTCTTTAATTTTTGCTTATCCCTAGCAAGCAAAGCCCGGTGCCCCAGTGTGTCGGTGCAAACAGTGAAATGTCTGCAGCAAGTTCCCTCTGCCCCGCCCTCACCCTCGGGCTGGCAGCAGCTGCACGTGTGAGCTGTTAGGATAACGAGGGGACAGAGCAGCCGCAGGCGTGAGCTGTAAAGGATAATGAGGGGCAGGTGGCTCCTGCCCGAGCTGCTTACGCGGGGAGCCTCAGCTCAGTCTAGCGTGGAGCTGCCGGAGGGAGCAGCTTCTGCGAGGCTCTCTGGAGTGTCTTACGGGATGATGGCGAGCTCGTCTTACAGAGTTTGGGGGAACCCTCGGACATGGAGTATTGCTTCAGGAGATGCCGAGGGACAAACCTTTGTGCCGGGCAGCAGGAGCAGGTGAGCCGGTGTGGATTTGTAGGGGGGACTTTTCTCCTTTTCCCTTTCAATTTTGTCTTCCCAATCCTTCCCTGGCGTCCCTAGAAAAAAAAAAAAGGGGGTTTTGAGGACAAAAGAGTTTAAATTGAGGAAAGAAACTCCTTTTATTGTCTGTGTTCAAACTGGGGGAATCCCCCTTCACCTGGGATTTTAATAAATAGTGGTACTTCTATGCGGTGCTTTTATTACTTTATTACTTATATGGTGCTTTTATTCAATATTGCATTCTTTGGTGGTACATAGTGTTTCATGTTATTTTTTGGTATTATTTATTGCCTGTAATTTGGTTTTTGAGGGAAGGTAACTGTATGGATGGGTTTGTTTGTATTTGAGGTAGAATTAATTTAAGTAGCTTTTTTTTTTTTTTTTTTTTTTTTTAAATAGGCTTCTGATACGTGCGATTGGGGTTTTGTTTTTGTTTATTGTATGTAGGGATTCAGATTACCTAGGGCCAGCCTGGCCGGTGGAGGTTTTGTTAGATGCAATTTTAATATTTTTAAAAGTTTTTTTCTGTTTAGTTGTTTTAAGGTGGTTTTCAATAATTTTTTGTGTAGTTTTATTTTGTTTGTAGATGGTGTATGCTAAGGGATACGGTCTATTTATTTCATGGTAGGTTTCTTAGTTTACATGTCGATCAGATTGTTTTAGAACTGAGTTTTATTGTTGAAATATTTTTTTTTGGTGAGATATTGTATTTTTAAAGGAAATGTTTTCTAAGGTTTACAATGGTGGAAGTGGCTGTAGTGTGAGGTATAGGGGAGGTTATTTATTTAGCGGTGGCTTTTATCATGGTGAGTATGTAGTGTTTGTTTTGGTGGGTTGAGGTAGTGGAATGTAGGTAATTTTTTTGTGTTTCCTAATATTTGTAATTGGACTATTGTTTATTATAGTATAGGGGTTAATTTATTTGGCTTGTTTGATTGCAGTATATGTTTTATACTTATGGATCATTTGAAAGGTATTGTTTATAGTTACATTGATTTTTTTGGTTTTGTGTGTATTTATAAGTGGTATTTTTGTTTTGATGGTTTGAGGTTTATGGGTTTCTTGAGTTAGGAATTATTTGTTTTGGTGTTTTTAATTGAAATTTATTTGTGACTTCTTTGTTGTGTAGTTTGATTTGTTTGTTGCTGTCGAGGTTTAGGGTAAATTTGGGAGGAAACCTTTGAATGGGGTTCTTCTGGAAAGTAAACCTAAACAGTCTCATTCTTTTAAACTGCTTTTGCAAAGAACTTCTTTGGAGAAAAGTGGGAAAACCTATTTATTTAACAAACAAAGTGGTCACAAGCATAAAGAATGAATAATATGAAATAATAAAACTTTTTGTTGTTTTGAAGCGAGATGGTAACTTCAGAAAGTCTTTGCTGTGGGCTGTAGCTGAGCTCTTTTGGTCTCTTATCAGCTGTTCTGGTGTTGATAAAATGCTCAGGTGCAGGCCCCGTGGGCTGCAGGTGCCAGCTCTCGGCGCTGCTCTGGGTTTTTCAGTCTGCAGCAGGTTTAAACAGTCCTAAGAAAAAGGAAAACAAATAGCGAGGGAACTTCTCTGCCCTAACTAGCTGAAACCAAGAGCAAAGCACATCTTTGTGCTGCAGTCTGTCTGTGCTTGAGCTGAATATACGAGAGAGGGTATTCAGAGGAGTGAAAGTCATTTTCTTAAAACAAACTGCAACCATTTTCTTTCCTTGCTTAGCTCTCAAAATCAGTCTTAAAGGTCCAGAACAAGCGACTGGGGATACAAGCGGCATAAACTCACCCTAGGGCATTCTATGTCTTATCCCCATATCATAAACTTATCAAAACAAATTGAATTCTAACTCTAGGAAGACATATATTCCACACACTTATGTCTTTATAGAAGCAACATACAGCTGTATACAGACAATGGTAGCGATAGTTAATAAACAGTGATGCTTACAGATGGTTCTTACTTAACAGTTAGATTTTCTGGACGTTCACATCCGTGTTGTTTCTTTTTTCTGTGCTGTTCACTATGTGCAACTCGGTTGCAGTCATTTGGCAGTCTAAGGGGAGCCAAGGTTGCAGCTACAGACAGCTTGGACCTGGGAGTAAAGTGCAGCAGTGTTCAGAATTGCAAGTGGCAGAAGCCCACTCCGGGGCAGAGTGCTCTGTGCAGGAACGGTGGGTCTTTTCTGTGGAAAGCTAAACTCACCCCTCCAAGTTCCTGATGTCAGTTTGCAGGGGGTGTTTGGCAGTCTAAGGGCAGCTAGGGTTTCAGCTTCATGGCAGCTTGGTTGTGGGAGTAAGTACACTGTTCAGAATTCTAAGTGGCAGAAGCCCACTCCCGGGCACAGAGTTCTGTGCAGGAACATTGGCTCTCTTCTGTGGGAAGCTAAACTCACCGACTAAGTTCCTAATGTCAGGTTGTAGGAGACATTGGGCACTCCAAGGACAGTTAGGGTTCCAGCTTCTGGGAGCTTGGATATGGGAGAAGTGCAGCAGTGTTCAGAATTCTAAGTGGCAGAAGCCCACTCCGTGGCCGAGAGTTCTGTGCAGGAACGGTGGGTCTTTTCTGTGGAAAGCTAAACTCACCCCTCCAAGTTCCTGATGTCAGTTTGCAGGGGGTGTTTGGCAGTCTAAGGGCAGCTAGCGTTTCAGCTTCATGGCAGCTTGGTTGTGGGAGTAAGTACACTGTTCAGAATTCTAAGTGGCAGAAGCCCACTCCTGGACACAGAGCTCTGTGCAGGAACAGTGGCTCTCTTCTGTGGGAAGCTATACTCACCGACTAAGTTCCTAATGTCAGGTTGTAGGAGACATTGGGCACTCCAAGGACAGTTAGGGTTCCAGCTTCTGACCGCTTGGTTGTGGGAGTAATGTGCACTGTTCAGAATTCTAAGTGGCAGAAGCCCACTCCGGGACACAGAGCTCTGTGCAGGAACTGTGGGTCTTTTCTGTGGGAAACTAAACTCACCCCAGCAGGTTCCTGATGTCAGGCTGTAGGAGACATTTGGCACTCCAAGGACAGTAAGGGTTCCAGCTTTTGGATGCTTGGATCTGGCAGAAGTCCTGTGCTGAACTTATTTTTAGCAGTTCGCAGCCCACTCCGTGGCCGAGAGTTCTATGCAGGAACGGTGGGTCTTTTCTGTGGAAAGCTAAACTCACCCCTCCAAGTTCCTGATGTCAGTTTGCAGGGGATGTTTGGCAGTCTAAGGGCAGCTAGGGTTTCAGCTTCATGGCAGCTTGGTTGTGGGAGTAAGTACACTGTTCAGAATTCTAAGTGGCAGAAGCCCACTCCCGGGCACAGAGCTCTGTGCAGGAACAGCGGCTCTCTTCTGTGGGAAGCTATACTCACCGACTAAGTTCCTAATGTCAGGTTGTAGGAGACATTGGGCACTCCAAGGACAGTTAGGGTTCCAGCTTCTGACAGCTTTGTTGTGGGAGTAATGTGCACTGTTCAGAATTCTAAGTGGCAGAAGCCCACTCCCGGGCACAGAGCTCTGTGCAGGAACAGTGCCTCTCTTCTGTGGGAAGCTAAACTCACCCCCTAAGTTCCTGATGTCAGGTTGTAGGAGACATTGGGCACTCCAGGGACAGTTAGGGTTCCAGCTTCTGGATGCTTGGATCTGGCAGAAGTCCTGTGCTGAACTTATTTTTATCAGTTCGCAGCCCACTCTGTGGCCGAGAGTTCTGTGCAGGAACGGTGGGTCTTTTCTGTGGAAAGCTAAACTCACCCCTCCACGTTCCTGATGTCAGTTTGCAGGGGGTGTTTGGCAGTCTAAGGGCAGCTGGGGTTTCAGCTTCATGGCAGCTTGGTTGTGGGAGTAAGTACACTGTTCAGAATTCTAAGTGGCAGAAGCCCACTCCTGGACACAGAGCTCTGTGCAGGAACTGTGGCTCTCTTCTGTGGGAAGCTATTCTCACCGACTAAGTTCCTAATGTCAGGTTGTAGGAGACATTGGGCACTCGCAGGACACTTAGCGTTCCAGCTTCTGGGAGCTTGGATATGGGAGAAGTGCAGCAGTGTTCAGAATTGTAAGTGGCAGAAGCCCACTCCCGGGCACAGAGCTCTGTGCAGGAACAGTGGCTCTCTTCTGTGGGAAGCTATACTCACCCCCTAAGTTCCTAATGGCAGGTTGTAGGAGACATTGGGCACTCCAGGGACAGTTAGGGTTCCAGCTTCTGACAGCTTGGTTCTGGGAGTAATGTGCACTGTTCAGAATTCTAAGTGGCAGAAGCCCACTCCCGGGCACAGAGCTCTGTGCAGGAACGGTGGGTCTTTTCTGTGGGAAACTAAACTCACCCCTCCAAGTTCCTGATGTCAGTTTGCATGGGGTGCTTGGCAGTCTAAGGGCAGCTAGGGTTTCAGCTTCATGGCAGCTTGGTTGTGGGTGTAAGTACACTGTTCAGAATTCTAAGTGGCAGAAGCCCACTCCCGGGTACAGAGCTCTGTGCAGGAACAGTGGCTCTCTTCTGTGGGAAGCTAAACTCACCCCCCTAAGTTCCTAATGTCAGGTCGTAGGAGACATTGGGCACTCGCAGGACACTTAGGGTTCCAGCTTCTGGGAGCTTGGCTATGGGAGAAGTGCAGCAGTGTTCAGAATTCTAAGTGGCAGAAGCCCACTCCGGGCCACAGAGCTCTGTGCAGGAACAGCGGCTCTCTTCTGTGGGAAGCTATACTCACCGACTAAGTTCCTGATGTCAGGTTGTAGGAGACATTGGGCACTCCAAGGACAGTTAGGGTTCCAGCTTCTGACAGCTTGGTTCTGGGAGTAATGTGCACTGTTCAGAATTCTAAGTGGCAGAAGCCCACTTTGGGACACAGAGCTCTGTGCAGGAACTGTGGGTCTTTTCTGTGGGAAACTAAACTCCCCCCAGCAGGTTCCTGATGTCAGGCTGTAGGAGACATTTGGCGCTCCAAGGCTAGTAAGGGTTCCAGCTTCTGGATGCTTGGATCTGGCAGAAGTCCTGTGCTGAACTTATTTTTATCAGTTAGCAGCCCACTCCGTGGCCGAGAGTTCTATGCAGGAACGGTGGGTCTTTTCTGTGGGAAGCTATACTCACCGACTAAGTTCCTAATGTCAGGTTGTAGGAGACATTTGGCGCTCCAAGGCCAGTTAGGGTTCCAGCTTCTGGATGATTGGATCTGGCAGAAGTCCTGTGCTGAACTTATTATTATCAGTTAGCAGCCCACTCCGTTGCCGAGAGTTCTGTGCAGGAACTGTGGGTCTCTTCTGTGGGAAGCTAAACTCACCCACTGATGTTCCTAATGTCAGGTTGTAGGAGACATTGGGCACTCGCAGGACAGTTAGGGTTCCAGCTTCTGGGAGCTTGGCTATGGGGGAAGTGCAGCAGTGTTCAGAATTCTAAGTGGCAGAAGCCCACTCCCGGGCACAGAGCTCTGTGCAGGAACTGTGGGTCTCTTCTGTGGGAAACTAAACTCCCCCCAGCAGGTTCTTGATGTCAGGTTGTAGGAGACATTTGGCGCTCCAAGGCCAGTAAGGGTTCCAGCTTTTGGATGCTTGGATCTAGGAGAAGTCCTGTGCTGAACTTATTTTTATCAGTTAGCAGCGCACTCCGTGGCCGAGAGTTCTGTGCAGGAACGGTGGGTCTTTTCTGTGGAAAGCTAAACTCACCCCTCCAAGTTCCTGATGTCAGTTTGAAGGGGGTGTTTGGCAGTCTAAGGGCAGCTAGGGTTTCAGCTTCATGGCAGCTTGGTTGTGGGAGTAAGTACACTGTTCAGAATTCTAAGTGGCAGAAGCCCAGTCCCGGGCACAGAGCTCTGTGCAGGAACGGTGGATCTCTTCTGTGGGAAGTTAAAGTCACTCCTCCAAGTTCCTGATGTCGGTTTGCAGGAGGTGATTGGCAGTCTAAGGGCAGCTAGGGTTTCAGCTTCATGGCAGCTTGGTTGTGGCAGTAAGTACACTGTTCAGAATTCTAAGTGGCAGAAGCCCAGTCCCGGGCACAGAGCTCTGTGCAGGAACAGTGGCTCTCCTCTGTGGGAAGCTATACTCACCGACTAAGTTCCTAATGTCAGGCTGTAGGAGACATTGGGCACTCCAAGGACAGTTAGGGTTCCAGCTTCTGGATGCTTGGATCTGGCAGAAGTCCTGTGCTGAACTTATTTTTATCAGTTAGCAGCCCACTCCGTGGCCGAGAGTTCTGTGCAGGAACGGTGGGTCTTTTCTGTGGAAAGCTATACTCACCGACTACATTCCTAATGTCAGGTTGTAGGAGACATTGGGCACTCGCAGGACAGTTAGGGTTCCAGCTTCTGACAGCTTGGTTCTGGGAGTAATGTGCACTGTTCAGAATTCTAAGTGGCAGAAGCCCACTCCCGGGCACAGAGCTCTGTGCAGGAACTGTGGGTCTTTTCTGTGGGAAACTAAACTCACCCCAGCAGGTTCCTGATGTCAGGCTGTAGGAGACATTTGGCACTCCAAGGCCAGTAAGGGTTCCAGCTTCTGGATGCTTGGATCTGGCAGAAGTCCTGTGCTGAACTTATTTTTATCAGTTAGCAGCGCACTCCGTGGCTGAGAGTTCTGTGCAGGAACGGTGGGTCTTTTCTGTGGAAAGCTAAACTCACCCCTCCAAGTTCCTGATGTCAGTTTGCAGGGGGTGTTTGGCAGTCTAAGGGCAGCTAGGGTTTCAGCTTCATGGCAGCTTGGTTGTGGGGGTGAGTACACTGTTCAGAATTCTAAGTGGCAGAAGCCCACTCCCGGGTACAGAGCTCTGTGCAGGAACGGTGGATCTCTTCTGTGGGAAGCTATGCTCACCGACTAAGTTCCTAATGTCAGGTTGTAGGAGACATTGGGCACTCGCAGGACAGTTAGGGTTCCAGCTTCTGGGAGCTTGGCTATGGGGGAAGTGCAGCAGTGTTCAGAATTCTAAGTGGCAGAAGCCCACTCCCGGGCACAGAGCTCTGTGCAGGAACTGTGGGTCTCTTCTGTGGGAAACTAAACTCCCCCCAGCAGGTTCTTGATGTCAGGTTGTAGGAGACATTTGGCGCTCCAAGGCCAGTAAGGGTTCCAGCTTTTGGATGCTTGGATCTAGGAGAAGTCCTGTGCTGAACTTATTTTTATCAGTTAGCAGCGCACTCCGTGGCCGAGAGTTCTGTGCAGGAACGGTGGGTCTTTTCTGTGGAAAGCTAAACTCACCCCTCCAAGTTCCTGATGTCAGTTTGAAGGGGGTGTTTGGCAGTCTAAGGGCAGCTAGGGTTTCAGCTTCATGGCAGCTTGGTTGTGGGAGTAAGTACACTGTTCAGAATTCTAAGTGGCAGAAGCCCAGTCCCGGGCACAGAGCTCTGTGCAGGAACGGTGGATCTCTTCTGTGGGAAGTTAAAGTCACTCCTCCAAGTTCCTGATGTCGGTTTGCAGGAGGTGATTGGCAGTCTAAGGGCAGCTAGGGTTTCAGCTTCATGGCAGCTTGGTTGTGGCAGTAAGTACACTGTTCAGAATTCTAAGTGGCAGAAGCCCAGTCCCGGGCACAGAGCTCTGTGCAGGAACAGTGGCTCTCCTCTGTGGGAAGCTATACTCACCGACTAAGTTCCTAATGTCAGGCTGTAGGAGACATTGGGCACTCCAAGGACAGTTAGGGTTCCAGCTTCTGGATGCTTGGATCTGGCAGAAGTCCTGTGCTGAACTTATTTTTATCAGTTAGCAGCCCACTCCGTGGCCGAGAGTTCTGTGCAGGAACGGTGGGTCTTTTCTGTGGAAAGCTATACTCACCGACTACATTCCTAATGTCAGGTTGTAGGAGACATTGGGCACTCGCAGGACAGTTAGGGTTCCAGCTTCTGACAGCTTGGTTCTGGGAGTAATGTGCACTGTTCAGAATTCTAAGTGGCAGAAGCCCACTCCCGGGCACAGAGCTCTGTGCAGGAACTGTGGGTCTTTTCTGTGGGAAACTAAACTCACCCCAGCAGGTTCCTGATGTCAGGCTGTAGGAGACATTTGGCACTCCAAGGCCAGTAAGGGTTCCAGCTTCTGGATGCTTGGATCTGGCAGAAGTCCTGTGCTGAACTTATTTTTATCAGTTAGCAGCGCACTCCGTGGCTGAGAGTTCTGTGCAGGAACGGTGGGTCTTTTCTGTGGAAAGCTAAACTCACCCCTCCAAGTTCCTGATGTCAGTTTGCAGGGGGTGTTTGGCAGTCTAAGGGCAGCTAGGGTTTCAGCTTCATGGCAGCTTGGTTGTGGGGGTGAGTACACTGTTCAGAATTCTAAGTGGCAGAAGCCCACTCCCGGGTACAGAGCTCTGTGCAGGAACGGTGGCTCTCCTCTGTGGGAAGCTATACTCACCGACTAAGTTCCTAATGTCAGGTTGTAGGAGACATTGGGCACTCGCAGGACAGTTAGGGTTCCAGCTTCTGGGAGCTTGGCTATGGGGGAAGTGCAGCAGTGTTCAGAATTCTAAGTGGCAGAAGCCCACTTCCGGGCACAGAACTCTGTGCAGGAACAGTGGCTCTCTTCTGTGGGAAGCTATACTCACCGACTAAGTTCCTAATGTCAGGTTTTAGGAGACATTGGGCACTCCAAGGACAGTTAGGGTTCCAGCTCCTGGATGCTTGGATTTGGCAGAAGTCCTGTGCTGAACTTATTTTTATCAGTTAGCAGCCCACTCCGTGGCCGAGAGTTCTGTGCAGGAACGGTGGGTCTTTTCTGTGGGAAGCTATACTCACCGACTAAGTTCCTAATGTCAGGCTGTAGGAGACATTGGGCACTCCAAGGACAGTTAGGGTTCCAGCTTCTGACCGCTTGGTTGTGGGAGTAATGTGCACTGTTCAGAATTCTAAGTGGCAGAAGCCCACTCCGGGACACAGAGCTCTGTGCAGGAACTGTGGGTCTTTTCTGTGGGAAACTAAACTCACCCCAGCAGGTTCCTGATGTCAGGCTGTAGGAGACATTTGGCACTCCAAGGACAGTAAGGGTTCCAGCTTTTGGATGCTTGGATCTGGCAGAAGTCCTGTGCTGAACTTATTTTTAGCAGTTCGCAGCCCACTCCGTGGCCGAGAGTTCTATGCAGGAACGGTGGGTCTTTTCTGTGGAAAGCTAAACTCACCCCTCCAAGTTCCTGATGTCAGTTTGCAGGGGATGTTTGGCAGTCTAAGGGCAGCTAGGGTTTCAGCTTCATGGCAGCTTGGTTGTGGGAGTAAGTACACTGTTCAGAATTCTAAGTGGCAGAAGCCCACTCCTGGACACAGAGCTCTGTGCAGGAACTGTGGCTCTCTTCTGTGGGAAGCTATTCTCACCGACTAAGTTCCTAATGTCAGGTTGTAGGAGACATTGGGCACTCGCAGGACACTTAGCGTTCCAGCTTCTGGGAGCTTGGATATGGGAGAAGTGCAGCAGTGTTCAGAATTGTAAGTGGCAGAAGCCCACTCCCGGGCACAGAGCTCTGTGCAGGAACAGTGGCTCTCTTCTGTGGGAAGCTATACTCACCCCCTAAGTTCCTAATGTCAGGTTGTAGGAGACATTGGGCACTCCAGGGACAGTTAGGGTTCCAGCTTCTGGATGCTTGGATCTGGCAGAAGTCCTGTGCTGAACTTATTTTTATCAGTTCGCAGCCCACTCTGTGGCCGAGAGTTCTGTGCAGGAACGGTGGGTCTTTTCTGTGGAAAGCTAAACTCACCCCTCCACGTTCCTGATGTCAGTTTGCAGGGGGTGTTTGGCAGTCTAAGGGCAGCTAGGGTTTCAGCTTCATGGCAGCTTGGTTGTGGGAGTAAGTACACTGTTCAGAATTCTAAGTGGCAGAAGCGCACTCCTGGACACAGAGCTCTGTGCAGGAACTGTGGCTCTCTTCTGTGGGAAGCTATTCTCACCGACTAAGTTCCTAATGTCAGGTTGTAGGAGACATTGGGCACTCGCAGGACACTTAGCGTTCCAGCTTCTGGGAGCTTGGATATGGGAGAAGTGCAGCAGTGTTCAGAATTGTAAGTGGCAGAAGCCCACTCCCGGGCACAGAGCTCTGTGCAGGAACTGTGGGTCTTTTCTGTGGGAAACTAAACTCACCCCAGCAGGTTCCTGATGTCAGGCTGTAGGAGACATTTGGCGCTCCAAGGACAGTAAGGGTTCCAGCTTTTGGATGCTTGGATCTGGCAGAAGTCCTGTGCTGAACTTATTTTTATCAGTTCGCAGCCCACTCCGTGGCCGAGAGTTCTATGCAGGAACGGTGGTTCTTTTCTGTGGAAAGCTAAACTCACCCCTCCAAGTTCCTGATGTCAGTTTGCAGGGGGTGTTTGGCAGTCTAAGGGCAGCTAGGGTTTCAGCTTCATGGCAGCTTGGTTGTGGGAGTAAGTACACTGTTCAGAATTCTAAGTGGCAGAAGCCCACTCCCGGGTACAGAGCTCTGTGCAGGAACAGTGGCTCTCTTCTGTGGGAAGCTAAACTCACCCCCCTAAGTTCCTAATGTCAGGTCGTAGGAGACATTGGGCACTCGCAGGACAGTTAGGGTTCCAGCTTCTGGGAGCTTGGCTATGGGAGAAGTGCAGCAGTGTTCAGAATTCTAAGTGGCAGAAGCCCACTCCGGGGCACAGAGCTCTGTGCAGGAACAGCGGCTCTCTTCTGTGGGAAGCTATACTCACCGACTAAGTTCCTGATGTCAGGTTGTAGGAGACATTGGGTACTCCAAGGACAGTTAGGGTTCCAGCTTCTGACAGCTTGGTTCTGGGAGTAATGTGCACTGTTCAGAATTCTAAGTGGCAGAAGCCCACTTTGGGACACAGAGCTCTGTGCAGGAACTGTAGGGCTTTTCTGTGGGAAGCAAAACTCACCCCTCCAAGTTCCTGATGTCAGGCTGTAGGAGACATTTGGCGCTCCAAGGCTAGTAAGGGTTCCAGCTTCTGGATGCTTGGATCTGGCAGAAGTCCTGTGCTGAACTTATTTTTATCAGTTAGCAGCCCACTCCGTGGCCGAGAGTTCTATGCAGGAACGGTGGGTCTTTTCTGTGGGAAGCTATACTCACCGACTAAGTTCCTAATGTCAGGTTGTAGGAGACATTTGGCGCTCCAAGGCCAGTTAGGGTTCCAGCTTCTGGATGATTGGATCTGGCAGAAGTCCTGTGCTGAACTTATTATTATCAGTTAGCAGCCCACTCCGTTGCCGAGAGTTCTGTGCAGGAACTGTGGGTCTCTTCTGTGGGTAGCTAAACTCACCCCCTGAAGTTCCTAATGTCAGGTTGTAGGAGACATTGGGCACTCCAAGGACAGTTAGGGTTCCAGCTTCTGGGAGCTTGGTTGTGGGAGTAAGTACACTGTTCAGAATTCTAAGTGGCAGAAGCCCACTCCCGGGCACAGAGCTCTGTGCAGGAACAGCGGCTCTCTTCTGTGGGAAGCTATACTCACCGACTAAGTTCCTAATGTCAGGTTGTAGGAGACATTGGGCACTCGCAGGACAGTTAGGGTTCCAGCTTCTGGGAGCTTGGCTATGGGAGAAGTGCAGCAGTGTTCAGAATTCTAAGTGGCAGAAGCCCACTCCCGGGCACAGAGCTCTGTGCTGGAACAGTGGCTCTCTTCTGTGGGAAGCTATACTCACCCCCTAAGTTCCTAATGTCAGGTTGTAGGAGACATTGGGCACTCCAGGGACAGTTAGGGTTCCAGCTCCTGGATGCTTGGATTTTGCAGAAGTCCTGTGCTGAACTTATTTTTATCAGTTCGCAGCCCACTCTGTGGCCGAGAGTTCTGTGCAGGAACGGTGGGTCTTTTCTGTGGAAAGCTAAACTCACCCCTCCACGTTCCTGATGTCAGTTTGCAGGGGATGTTTGGCAGTCTAAGGGCAGCTAGGGTTTCAGCTTCATGGCAGCTTGGTTGTGGGAGTAAGTACACTGTTCAGAATTCTAAGTGGCAGAAGCCCACTCCTGGACACAGAGCTCTGTGCAGGAACTGTGGCTCTCTTCTGTGGGAAGCTATTCTCACCGACTAAGTTCCTAATGTCAGGTTGTAGGAGACATTGGGCACTCGCAGGACACTTAGCGTTCCAGCTTCTGGGAGCTTGGATATGGGAGAAGTGCAGCAGTGTTCAGAATTGTAAGTGGCAGAAGCCCACTCCCGGGCACAGAGCTCTGTGCAGGAACAGTGGCTCTCTTCTGTGGGAAGCTATACTCACCCCCTAAGTTCCTAATGTCAGGTTGTAGGAGACATTGGGCACTCCAGGGACAGTTAGGGTTCCAGCTCCTGGATGCTTGGATCTGGCAGAAGTCCTGTGCTGAACTTATTTTTATCAGTTAGCAGCCCACTCCGTGGCCGAGAGTTCTGTGCAGGAACGGTGGGTCTTTTCTGTGGGAAGCTATACTTACCGACTAAGTTCCTAATGTCAGGTTGTAGGAGACATTGGGCACTCCAAGGACAGTTAGCGTTCCAACTTCTTACAGCTTGGTTCTGGGAGTAATGTGCACTGTTCAGAATTCTAAGTGGCAGAAGCCCACTCCCGGGCACAGAGCTCTGTGCAGGAACGGTGGATCTCTTCTGTGGGAAGTTAAAGTCACTCCTCCAAGTTCCTGATGTCGGTTTGCAGGAGGTGTTTGGCAGTCTAAGGGCAGCTAGGGTTTCAGCTTCATGGCAGCTTGGTTGTGGGAGTAAGCACACTGTTCACAATTCTAAGTGGCAGAAGCCCAGTCCCGGGCACAGAGCTCTGTGCAGGAACAGTGGCTCTCTTCTGTGGGAAGCTATACTTACCGACTAAGTTCCTAATGTCAGGCTGTAGGAGACATTGGGCACTCCAAGGACAGTTAGGGTTCCAGCTTCTGACAGCTTGGTTCTGGGAGTAATGTGCACTGTTCAGAATTCTAAGTGGCAGAAGCCCACTCCCGGGCACAGAGCTCTGTGCAGGAACTGTGGGTCTCTTCTGTAGGAAACTAAACTCCCCCCAGCAGGTTCCTGATGTCAGGCTGTAGGAGACATTTGGCACTCCAAGGCCAGTAAGGGTTCCAGCTTCTGGATGCTTGGATCTGGCAGAAGTCCTGTGCAGAACTTATTTTTATCAGTTAGCAGCCCACTCCGTGGCCGAGAGTTCTGTGCAGGAACTGTGGGTCTTTTCTGTGGGAAGCAAAACTCACCCCTCCAAGTTCATGATGTCAGTTTGCAGGGGGTGTTTGGCAGTCTAAGGGCAGCTAGGGTTTCAGCTTCATGGCAGCTTGGTTGTGGGAGTAAGTACACTGTTCAGAATTCTAAGTGGCAGAAGCCCACTCCCGGGCACAGAGCTCTGTGCAGGAACAGTGGCTCTCTTCTGTGGGAAGCTAAACTCACCGACTAAGTTCGTGATGTCAGGCTGTAGGAGACATTTGGCGCTCCAAGGCCAGTTAGGGTTCCAGCTTCTGGATGCTTGGATCTGGCAGAAGTCCTGTGCTGAACTTATTTTTATCAGTTAGCAGCGCACTCCGTGGCCGAGAGTTCTGTGCAGGAACATTGGCTCTCTTCTGTGGGAAGCTAAACTCACCCCTCCAAGTTCCTGATGTCAGTTTGCAGGGGGTGTTTGGCAGTCTAAGGGCAGCTAGGGTTTCAGCTTCATGGCAGCTTGGTTGTGGGAGTAAGTACACTGTTCAGAATTCTAAGTGGCAGAAGCCCACTCCCGGGTACAGAGCTCTGTGCAGGAACAGTGGCTCTCTTCTGTGGGAAGCTAAACTCACCCCCCTAAGTTCCTAATGTCAGGTCGTAGGAGACATTGGGCACTCGCAGGACAGTTAGGGTTCCAGCTTCTGGGAGCTTGGCTATGGGAGAAGTGCAGCAGTGTTCAGAATTCTAAGTGGCAGAAGCCCACTCCGGGGCACAGAGCTCTGTGCAGGAACAGCGGCTCTCTTCTGTGGGAAGCTATACTCACCGACTAAGTTCCTGATGTCAGGTTGTAGGAGACATTGGGCACTCCAAGGACAGTTAGGGTTCCAGCTTCTGACAGCTTGGTTCTGGGAGTAATGTGCACTGTTCAGAATTCTAAGTGGCAGAAGCCCACTTTGGGACACAGAGCTCTGTGCAGGAACTGTGGGTCTTTTGTGTGGGAAACTAAACTCACCCCAGCAGGTTCCTGATGTCAGGCTGTAGGAGACATTTGGCGCTCCAAGGCTAGTAACGGTTCCAGCTTCTGGATGCTTGGATCTGGCAGAAGTCCTGTGCTGAACTTATTTTTATCAGTTAGCAGCCCACTCCGTGGCCGAGAATTCTATGCAGGAACGGTGGGTCTTTTCTGTGGGAAGCTATACTCACCGACTAAGTTCCTAATGTCAGGTTGTAGGAGACATTTGGCGCTCCAAGGCCAGTTAGGGTTCCAGCTTCTGGATGATTGGATCTGGCAGAAGTCCTGTGCTGAACTTATTATTATCAGTTAGCAGCCCACTCCGTTGCCGAGAGTTCTGTGCAGGAACTGTGGGTCTCTTCTGTGGGTAGCTAAACTCACCCCCTGAAGTTCCTAATGTCAGGTTGTAGGAGACATTGGGCACTCGCAGGACAGTTAGGGTTCCAGCTTCTGGGAGCTTGGCTATGGGGGAAGTGCAGCAGTGTTCAGAATTCTAAGTGGCAGAAGCCCACTTCCGGGCAAAGAACTCTGTGCAGGAACAGTGGTTCTCTTCTGTGGGAAGCTATACTCACCCCCTAAGTTCCTAATGGCAGGTTTTAGGAGACATTGGGCACTCCAAGGACAGTTAGGGTTCCAGCTTCTGGGAGCTTGGTTCTGGGAGTAATGTGCACTGTTCAGAATTCTAAGTGGCAGAAGCCCACTCCGGGACACAGAGCTCTGTGCAGGAACTGTGGGTCTTTTCTGTGGGAAACTAAATTCACCCCAGCAGGTTCCTGATGTCAGGCTGTAGGAGACATTTGGCACTCCAAGGCCAGTAAGGGTTCCAGCTTCTGGATGCTTGGATCTGGCAGAAGTCCTGTGCTGAACTTATTTTTATCAGTTAGCAGCGCACTCCGTGGCTGAGAGTTCTGTGCAGGAACGGGGGGTCTTTTCTGTGGAAAGCTAAACTCACCCCTCCAAGTTCCTGATGTCAGTTTGCAGGGGGTGTTTGGCAGTCTAAGGGCAGCTAGGGTTTCAGCTTCATGGCAGCTTGGTTGTGGGAGTGAGTACACTGTTCAGAATTCTAAGTGGCAGAAGCCCACTCCCGGGTACAGAGCTCTGTGCAGGAACTGTGGCTCTCTTCTGTGGGAAGCTATGCTCACCGACTAAGTTCCTAATGTCAGGTTGTAGGAGACATTGGGCACTCGCAGGACAGTTAGGGTTCCAGCTTTTGGATGCTTGGATCTGGCAGAAGTCCTGTGCAGAACTTATTTTTAGCAGTTCGCAGCCCACTCCGTGGCCGAGAGTTCTGTGCAGGAACGGTGGGTCTTTTCTGTGGAAAGCTAAACTCACCCCTCCAAGTTCATGATGTCAGTTTGCAGGGGGTGTTTGGCAGTCTAAGGGCAGCTAGGGTTTCAGCTTCATGGCAGCTTGGTTGTGGGAGTAAGTACACTGTTCAGAATTCTAAGTGGCAGAAGCCCACTCCGGGACACAGAGCTCTGTGCAGGAGCTGTGGGTCTCTTCTGTGGGAAGCTAAACTCACCCCCTGAAGTTCCTTATGTCAGGTTGTAGGAGACATTGGGCACTCGCAGGACAGTTAGGGTTCCAGCTTCTGGGAGCTTGGCTATGGGGGAAGTGCAGCAGTGTTCAGAATTCTAAGTGGCAGAAGCCCACTTCCGGGCACAGAACTCTGTGCAGGAACAGTGGCTCTCTTCTGTGGGAAGCTATACTCACCGACTAAGTTCCTAATGTCAGGTTTTAGGAGACATTGGGCGCTCCAAGGACAGTTAGGGTTCCAGCTCCTGGATGCTTGGATTTGGCAGAAGTCCTGTGCTGAACTTATTTTTATCAGTTAGCAGCCCACTCCGTGGCCGAGAGTTCTGTGCAGGAACGGTGGGTCTTTTCTGTGGGAAGCTATACTTACCGACTAAGTTCCTAATGTCAGGTTGTAGGAGACATTGGGCACTCCAAGGACAGTTAGCGTTCCAACTTCTTACAGCTTGGTTCTGGGAGTAATGTGCACTGTTCAGAATTCTAAGTGGCAGAAGCCCCCTCCCGGGCACAGAGCTCTGTGCAGGAACGGTGGATCACTTCTGCGGGAAGTTAAAGTCACTCCTCCAAGTTCCTGATGTCGGTTTGCAGGAGGTGTTTGGCAGTCTAAGGGCAGCTAGGGTTTCAGCTTCATGGCAGCTTGGTTGTGGGAGTAAGTACACTGTTCACAATTCTAAGTGGCAGAAGCCCAGTCCCGGGCACAGAGCTCTGTGCAGGAACAGTGGCTCTCTTCTGTGGGAAGCTATACTTACCGACTAAGTTCCTAATGTCAGGCTGTAGGAGACATTGGGCACTCCAAGGACAGTTAGGGTTCCAGCTTCTGACAGCTTGGTTCTGGGAGTAATGTGCACTGTTCAGAATTCTAAGTGGCAGAAGCCCACTCCCGGGCACAGAGCTCTGTGCAGGAACTGTGGGTCTCTTCTGTAGGAAACTAAACTCCCCCCAGCAGGTTCCTGATGTCAGGCTGTAGGAGACATTTGGCACTCCAAGGCCAGTAAGGGTTCCAGCTTCTGGATGCTTGGATCTGGCAGAAGTCCTGTGCAGAACTTATTTTTATCAGTTAGCAGCCCACTCCGTGGCCGAGAGTTCTGTGCAGGAACTGTGGGTCTTTTCTGTGGGAAGCAAAACTCACCCCTCCAAGTTCATGATGTCAGTTTGCAGGGGGTGTTTGGCAGTCTAAGGGCAGCTAGGGTTTCAGCTTCATGGCAGCTTGGTTGTGGGAGTAAGTACACTGTTCAGAATTCTAAGTGGCAGAAGCCCACTCCCGGGCACAGAGCTCTGTGCAGGAACAGTGGCTCTCTTCTGTGGGAAGCTAAACTCACCGACTAAGTTCGTGATGTCAGGCTGTAGGAGACATTTGGCGCTCCAAGGCCAGTTAGGGTTCCAGCTTCTGGATGCTTGGATCTGGCAGAAGTCCTGTGCTGAACTTATTTTTATCAGGTAGCAGCCCACTCCGTGGCCGAGAGTTCTGTGAAGGAACGGTGGGTCTTTTCTGTGGGAAGCTATACTCACCGACTACGTTTCTAATGTCAGGTTGTAGGAGACATTGGGCACTCCAAGGACAGTTAGGGTTCCAGCTTCTGACAGCTTGGTTCTGGGAGTAATGTGCACTGTTCAGAATTCTAAGTCGCAGAAGCCCACTCCGGGACACCGAGCTCTGTGCAGGAACTGTGGGTCTTTTCTCTGGGAAACTAAACTCACCCCAGCAGGTTCCTGATGTCAGGCTGTAGGAGACATTTGGCACTCCAAGGCCAGTAAGGGTTCCAGCTTCTGGATGCTTGGATCTGGCAGAAGTCCTGTGCTGAACTTATTTTTATCAGTTAGCAGCGCACTCCGTGGCCGAGAGTTCTGTGCAGGAACGGTGGGTCTTTTCTGTGGAAAGCTAAACTCACCCCTCCAAGTTCCTGATGTCAGTTTGCAGGGGGTGTTTGGCAGTCTAAGGGCAGCTAGGGTTTCAGCTTCATGGCAGCTTGGTTGTGGGAGTGAGTACACTGTTCAGAATTCTAAGTGGCAGAAGCCCACTCCCGGGTACAGAGCTCTGTGCAGGAACAGTGGCTCTCTTCTGTGGGAAGCTATACTCACCGACTAAGTTCCTAATGTCAGGTTGTAGGAGACATTGGGCACTCGCAGGACAGTTAGGGTTCCAGCTTTTGGATGCTTGGATCTGGTAGAAGTCCTGTGCAGAACTTATTTTTTTCAGTTCGCAGCCCACTCCGTGGCCTAGAGTTCTGTGCAGGAACGGTGGGTCTTTTCTGTGGAAAGCTAAATTCACCCCTCCAAGTTCATGATGTCAGTTTGCAGGGGGTGTTTGGCAGTCTAAGGGCAGCTAGGGTTTCAGCTTCATGGCAGCTTGGTTGTGGGAGTAAGTACACTGTTCAGAATTCTAAGTGGCAGAAATCCACTCCGGGACACAGAGCTCTGTGCAGGAACTGTGGGTCTCTTCTGTGGGAAGCTAAACTCACCCCCTGAAGTTCCTAATGTCAGGTTGTAGGAGACATTGGGCACTCGCAGGACAGTTAGGGTTCCAGCTTCTGGGAGCTTGGCTATGGGAGAAGTGCAGCAGTGTTCAGAATTCTAAGTGGCAGAAGCCCACTTCCGGGCACAGAACTCTGTGCAGGAACAGCGGCTCTCTTCTGTGGGAAGCTATACTCACCGACTAAGTTCCTGATGTCAGGTTGTAGGAGACATTGGGCACTCCAAGGACAGTTAGGGTTCCAGCTTCTGACAGCTTGGTTCTGGGAGTAATGTGCACTGTTCAGAATTCTAAGTGGCAGAAGCCCACTTTGGGACACAGAGCTCTGTGCAGGAACTGTGGGTCTTTTGTGTGGGAAACTAAACTCACCCCAGCAGGTTCCTGATGTCAGGCTGTAGGAGACATTTGGCGCTCCAAGGCTAGTAACGGTTCCAGCTTCTGGATGCTTGGATCTGGCAGAAGTCCTGTGCTGAACTTATTTTTATCAGTTAGCAGCCCACTCCGTGGCCGAGAATTCTATGCAGGAACGGTGGGTCTTTTCTGTGGGAAGCTATACTCACCGACTAAGTTCCTAATGTCAGGTTGTAGGAGACATTTGGCGCTCCAAGGCCAGTTAGGGTTCCAGCTTCTGGATGATTGGATCTGGCAGAAGTCCTGTGCTGAACTTATTATTATCAGTTAGCAGCCCACTCCGTTGCCGAGAGTTCTGTGCAGGAACTGTGGGTCTCTTCTGTGGGTAGCTAAACTCACCCCCTGAAGTTCCTAATGTCAGGTTGTAGGAGACATTGGGCACTCGCAGGACAGTTAGGGTTCCAGCTTCTGGGAGCTTGGCTATGGGGGAAGTGCAGCAGTGTTCAGAATTCTAAGTGGCAGAAGCCCACTTCCGGGCAAAGAACTCTGTGCAGGAACAGTGGTTCTCTTCTGTGGGAAGCTATACTCACCCCCTAAGTTCCTAATGGCAGGTTTTAGGAGACATTGGGCACTCCAAGGACAGTTAGGGTTCCAGCTTCTGGGAGCTTGGTTCTGGGAGTAATGTGCACTGTTCAGAATTCTAAGTGGCAGAAGCCCACTCCGGGACACAGAGCTCTGTGCAGGAACTGTGGGTCTTTTCTGTGGGAAACTAAATTCACCCCAGCAGGTTCCTGATGTCAGGCTGTAGGAGACATTTGGCACTCCAAGGCCAGTAAGGGTTCCAGCTTCTGGATGCTTGGATCTGGCAGAAGTCCTGTGCTGAACTTATTTTTATCAGTTAGCAGCGCACTCCATGGCCGAGAGTTCTGTGCAGGAACTGTGGGTCTTTTCTGTGGAAAGCTAAACTCACCCCTCCAAGTTCCTGATGTCAGTTTGCAGGGGGTGTTTTGCAGTCTAAGGGCAGCTAGGGTTTCAGCTTCATGGCAGCTTGGTTGTGGGAGTAAGTACACTGTTCAGAATTCTAAGTGGCAGAAGCCCACTCCGGGGCACAGATCTCTGTGCAGGAACAGTGGCTCTCTTCTGTGGGAAGCTATACTCACCGACTAAGTTCCTAATGTCAGGTTGTAGGAGACACTGGGCACTCGCCGGACAGTTAGGATTCCAGCTTTTGGATGCTTGCATCTGGCAGAAGTCCTGTGCAGAACTTATTTTTTTCAGTTCACAGCCCCCTCCGTGGCCGAGAGTTCTGTGCAGGAACGGTGGGTCTTTTCTGTGGAAAGCTAAACTCACCCCTCCAAATTCCTGATGTCAGTTTGCAGGGGGTGTTTGGCAGTCTAAGGGCAGCTAGGGTTTCAGCTTCATGGCAGCTTGGTTGTGGGAGTAAGTACACTGTTCACAATTCTAAGTGGCAGAAGCCCAGTCCCGGGCACAGAGCTCTGTGCAGGAACAGTGGCTCTCTTCTGTGGGAAGCTATACTCACCGACTAAGTTCCTAATGTCAGGTTGTAGGAGACATTGGGCACTCCAAGGACAGTTAGGGTTCCAGCTTCTGACAGCTTGGTTCTGGGAGTAATGTGCACTGTTCAGAATTCTAAGTCGCAGAAGCCCACTCCCTGGCACAGAGCTCTGTGCAGGAACTGTGGGTCTCTTCTGTGGGAAACTAAACTCCCCCCAGCAGGTTCCTGATGTCAGGCTGTAGGAGACATTTGGCACTTCAAAGCCAGTAAGGGTTCCAGCTTCTGGATGCTTGGATCTGGCAGAAGTCCTGTGCTGAACTTATTTTTATCAGTTAGCAGCCCACTCCATGGCCGAGAGTTCTGTGCAGGAACTGTGGGTCTTTTCTGTGGGAAGCAAAACTCACCCCTCCAAGTTCCTGATGTCAGTTTGCAGGGGGTGTTTGGCAGTCTAAGGGCAGCTAGGGTTTCAGCTTCATGGCAGCTTGGTTGTGGGAGTAAGTACACTGTTCAGAATTCTAAGTGGCAGAAGCCCACTCCCGGGCACAGAGCTCTGTGCAGGAACAGTGGCTCTCTTCTGTGGGAAGCTAAACTCACCGACTAAGTTCGTGATGTCAGGCTGTAGGAGACATTTGGCGCTCCAAGGCCAGTTAGGGTTCCAGCTTCTGGATGCTTGGATCTGGCAGAAGTCCTGTGCTGAACTTATTTTTATCAGTTAGCAGCGCACTCCGTGGCCGAGAGTTCTGTGCAGGAACGGTGGGTCTTTTCTGTGGAAAGCTAAACTCACCCCTCCAAGTTCATGATGTCAGTTTGCAGGGGGTGTTTGGCAGTCTAAGGGCAGCTAGGGTTTCAGCTTCATGGCAGCTTGGTTGTGGGAGTAAGTACACTGTTCAGAATTCTAAGTGGCAGAAGCCCACTCCCGGGCACAGAGCTCTGTGCAGGAGCTGTGGGTCTCTTCTGTGGGAAGCTAAACTCACCCCCTGAAGTTCCTAATGTCAGGTTGTAGGAGACATTGGGCACTCGCAGGACAGTTAGGGTTCCAGCTTCTGGGAGCTTGGCTATGGGGGAAGTGCAGCAGTGTTCAGAATTCTAAGTGGCAGAAGCCCACTTCCGGGCACAGAACTCTGTGCAGGAACAGTGGCTCTCTTCTGTGGGAAGCTATACTCACCGACTAAGTTCCTAATGTCAGGTTTTAGGAGACATTGGGCACTCCAAGGACAGTTAGGGTTCCAGCTCCTGGATGCTTGGATCTGGCAGAAGTCCTGTGCTGAACTTATTTTTATCAGTTAGCAGCCCACTCCGTGGCCGAGAGTTCTGTGCAGGAACGGTGGGTCTTTTCTGTGGGAAGCTATACTTACCGACTAAGTTCCTAATGTCAGGTTGTAGGAGACATTGGGCACTCCAAGGACAGTTAGCGTTCCAACTTCTTACAGCTTGGTTCTGGGAGTAATGTGCACTGTTCAGAATTCTAAGTGGCAGAAGCCCACTCCCGGGCACAGAGCCCTGTGCAGGAACAGTGGCTCTCTTCTGTGGGAAGCTAAACTCACCCCCCGAAGTTCCTAATGTCAGGTCGTAGGAGACATTGGGCACTCGCAGGACAGTTAGGGTTCCAGCTTCTGGGAGCTTGGCTATGGGAGAAGTGCAGCAGTGTTCAGAATTCTAAGTGGCAGAAGCCCACTCCCGGGCACAGAGCTCTGTGCAGGAACAGTGGCTCTCTTCTGTGGGAAGCTATACTCACCCCCTAAGTTCCTAATGTCAGGTTGTAGGAGACATTGGGCACTCCAAGGACAGTTAGGGTTCCAGCTTCTGACAGCTTGGTTCTGGGAGTAATGTGCACTGTTCAGAATTCTAAGTGGCAGAAGCCCACTCCCGGGCACAGAGCTCTGTGCAGGAACTGTGGGTCTCTTCTGTGGGAAACTAAACTCCCCCCAGCAGGTTCCTGATGTCAGGCTGTAGGAGACATTTGGCGCTCCAAGGCCAGTTAGGGTTCCAGCTTCTGGATGCTTGGATCTGGCAGAAGTCCTGTGCTGAACTTATTTTTATCAGTTAGCATCCCACTCCGTGGCCGAGAGTTCTGTGCAGGAACTGTGGGTCTTTTCTGTGGGAAGCAAAACTCACCCCTCCAAGTTCATGATGTCAGTTTGCAGGGGGTGTTTGGCAGTCTAAGGGCAGCTAGGGTTTCAGCTTCATGGCAGCTTGGTTGTGGGAGTAAGTACACTGTTCAGAATTCTAAGTGGCAGAAGCCCACTCCCGGGCACAGAGCTCTGTGCAGGAACAGTGGCTCTCTTCTGTGGGAAGCTATACTCACCGACTAAGTTCGTGATGTCAGGCTGTAGGAGACATTTGGCGCTCCAAGGCCAGTTAGGGTTCCAGCTTCTGGATGCTTGGATCTGGCAGAAGTCCTGTGCTGAACTTATTTTTATCAGTTAGCAGCCCACTCCGTGGCCGAGAGTTCTGTGCAGGAACGGTGGGTCTTTTCTGTGGAAAGCTAAACTCACCCCTCCAAGTTCCTGATGTCAGTTTGCAGGGGGTGCTTGGCAGTCTAAGGGCAGCTAGGGTTTCAGCTTCATGGCAGCTTGGTTGTGGGAGTAAGTACACTGTTCAGAATTCTAAGTGGCAGAAGCCCACTCCCGGGCACAGAGCCCTGTGCAGGAACAGTGGCTGTCTTCTGTGGGAAGCTATACTCACCGACTAAGTTCCTAATGTCAGGTTGTAGGAGACATTGGGCACTCGCAGGACAGTTAGGGTTCCAGCTTTTGGATGCTTGGATCTGGCAGAAGTCCTGTGCAGAACTTATTTTTTTCAGTTCGCAGCCCACTCCGTGGCCGAGAGTTCTGTGCAGGAACGGTGGGTCTTTTCTGTGGGAAGCTAAACTCACCCCTCCAAATTCCTGATGTCAGTTTGCAGGGGGTGTTTGGCAGTCTAAGGGCAGCTAGGGTTTCAGCTTCATGGCAGCTTGGTTGTGGGAGTAAGTACACTGTTCAGAATTCTAAGTGGCAGAAGCCCACTCCCGGGCACAGAGCTCTGTGCAGGAACAGTGGCTCTCTTCTGTGGGAAGCTATACTCACCGACTAAGTTCGTGATGTCAGGCTGTAGGAGACATTTGGCGCTCCAAGGCCAGTTAGGGTTCCAGCTTCTGGATGCTTGGATCTGGCAGAAGTCCTGTGCTGAACTTATTTTTATCAGGTAGCAGCCCACTCCGTGGCCGAGAGTTCTGTGAAGGAACGGTGGGTCTTTTCTGTGGGAAGCTATACTCACCGACTACGTTCCTAATGTCAGGTTGTAGGAGACATTGGGCACTCCAAGGACAGTTAGGGTTCCAGCTTCTGACAGCTTGGTTCTGGGAGTAATGTGCACTGTTCAGAATTCTAAGTCGCAGAAGCCCACTCCGGGACACAGAGCTCTGTGCAGGAGCTGTGGGTCTCTTCTGTGGGAAGCTAAACTCACCCCCTGAAGTTCCTAATGTCAGGTTGTAGGAGACATTGGGCACTCGCAGGACAGTTAGGGTTCCAGCTTCTGGGAGCTTGGCTATGGGGGAAGTGCAGCAGTGTTCAGAATTCTAAGTGGCAGAAGCCCACTTCCGGGCACAGAACTCTGTGCAGGAACAGTGGCTCTCTTCTGTGGGAAGCTATACTCACCGACTAAGTTCCTAATGTCAGGTTTTAGGAGACATTGGGCACTCCAAGGACAGTTAGGGTTCCAGCTCCTGGATGCTTGGATTTGGCAGAAGTCCTGTGCTGAACTTATTTTTATCAGTTAGCAGCCCACTCCGTGGCCGAGAGTTCTGTGCAGGAACGGTGGGTCTTTTCTGTGGGAAGCTATACTTACCGACTAAGTTCCTAATGTCAGGTTGTAGGAGACATTGGGCACTCCAAGGACAGTTAGCGTTCCAACTTCTTACAGCTTGGTTCTGGGAGTAATGTGCACTGTTCAGAATTCTAAGTGGCAGAAGCCCCCTCCCGGGCACAGAGCTCTGTGCAGGAACGGTGGATCACTTCTGCGGGAAGTTAAAGTCACTCCTCCAAGTTCCTGATGTCGGTTTGCAGGAGGTGTTTGGCAGTCTAAGGGCAGCTAGGGTTTCAGCTTCATGGCAGCTTGGTTGTGGGAGTAAGTACACTGTTCACAATTCTAAGTGGCAGAAGCCCAGTCCCGGGCACAGAGCTCTGTGCAGGAACAGTGGCTCTCTTCTGTGGGAAGCTATACTTACCGACTAAGTTCCTAATGTCAGGCTGTAGGAGACATTGGGCACTCCAAGGACAGTTAGGGTTCCAGCTTCTGACAGCTTGGTTCTGGGAGTAATGTGCACTGTTCAGAATTCTAAGTGGCAGAAGCCCACTCCGGGACACAGAGCTCTGTGCAGGAACTGTGGGTCTTTTCTGTGGGAAACTAAACTCCCCCCAGCAGGTTCCTGATGTCAGGCTGTAGGAGACATTTGGCACTCCAAGGCCAGTAAGGGTTCCAGCTTCTGGATGCTTGGATCTGGCAGAAGTCCTGTGCAGAACTTATTTTTATCAGTTAGCAGCCCACTCCGTGGCCGAGAGTTCTGTGCAGGAACTGTGGGTCTTTTCTGTGGGAAGCAAAACTCACCCCTCCAAGTTCATGATGTCAGTTTGCAGGGGGTGTTTGGCAGTCTAAGGGCAGCTAGGGTTTCAGCTTCATGGCAGCTTGGTTGTGGGAGTAAGTACACTGTTCAGAATTCTAAGTGGCAGAAGCCCACTCCCGGGCACAGAGCTCTGTGCAGGAACAGTGGCTCTCTTCTGTGGGAAGCTAAACTCACCGACTAAGTTCGTGATGTCAGGCTGTAGGAGACATTTGGCGCTCCAAGGCCAGTTAGGGTTCCAGCTTCTGGATGCTTGGATCTGGCAGAAGTCCTGTGCTGAACTTATTTTTATCAGTTAGCAGCGCACTCCGTGGCCGAGAGTTCTGTGCAGGAACATTGGCTCTCTTCTGTGGGAAGCTAAACTCACCCCTCCAAGTTCCTGATGTCAGTTTGCAGGGGATGTTTGGCAGTCTAAGGGCAGCTAGGGTTTCAGCTTCATGGCAGCTTGGTTCTGGGAGTAAGTACACTGTTCAGAATTCTAAGTGGCAGAAGCCCACTTCGGGGCACAGAGCTCTGTGCAGGAACGGTGGATCTCTTCTGTGGGAAGTTAAAGTCACTCCTCCAAGTTCCTGATGTCGGTTTGCAGGAGGTGTTTGGCAGTCTAAGGGCAGCTAGGGTTTCAGCTTCATGGCAGCTTGGTTGTGGCAGTAAGTACACTGTTCAGAATTCTAAGTGGCAGAAGCCCAGTCCCGGGCACAGAGCTCTGTGCAGGAACAGTGGCTCTCTTCTGTGGGAAGCTATACTCACCGACTAAGTTCCTAATGTCAGGCTGTAGGAGACATTGGGCACTCCAAGGACAGTTAGGGTTCCAGCTTCTTGATGCTTGGATCTGGCAGAAGTCCTGTGCTGAACTTATTTTTATCAGTTAGCAGCCCACTCCGTGGCCGAGAGTTCTGTGCAGGAACTGTGCGTCTTTTCTGTGGGAAGCAAAACTCACCCCTCCAAGTTCATGATGTCAGTTTGCAGGGGGTGTTTGGCAGTCTAAGGGCAGCTAGGGTTTCAGCTTCATGGCAGCTTGGTTGTGGGAGTAAGTACACTGTTCACAATTCTAAGTGGCAGAAGCCCACTCCCGGGTACAGAGCTCTGTGCAGGAACAGTGGCTCTCTTCTGTGGGAAGCTAAACTCACCCCCTGAAGTTCCGAATGTCAGGTTGTAGGAGACATTGGGCACTCGCAGGACAGTTAGGGTTCCAGCTTCTGGGAGCTTGGCTATGGGAGAAGTGCAGCAGTGTTCAGAATTCTAAGTGGCAGAAGCCCACTTCCGGGCACAGAACTCTGTGCAGGAACAGTGGCTCTCTTCTGTGGGAAGCTATACTCACCGACTAAGTTCGTGATGTCAGGCTGTAGGAGACATTTGGCGCTCCAAGGCCAGTTAGGGTTCCAGCTTCTGGATGCTTGGATCTGGCAGAAGTCCTGTGCTGAACTTATTTTTATCAGGTAGCAGCCCACTCCGTGGCCGAGAGTTCTGTGAAGGAACGGTGGGTCTTTTCTGTGGGAAGCTATACTCACCGACTAAGTTCCTAATGTCAGGTTGTAGGAGACATTGGGCACTCCAAGGACAGTTAGCGTTCCAGCTTCTGACAGCTTGGTTCTGGGAGTAATGTGCACTGTTCAGAATTCTAAGTCGCAGAAGCCTACTCCGGGGCACAGAGCTCTGTGCAGGAACTGTGGGTCTCTTCCGTGGGAAGCTAAACTCACCCCCCGAAGTTCCTAATGTCAGGTCGTAGGAGACATTTGGCACTCACAGGACAGTTAGGGTTCCAGCTTCTGGGAGCTTGGATATGGGAGAAGTGCGGCAGTGTTCAGAATTCTAAGTGGCAGAAGCCCACTCCCGGGCACAGAGCTCTGTGCAGGATCGGGGGGTCTTTTCTGTGGAAACCTAAACTCACCCCTCCAAGTTCCTGATGTCAGTTTGCAGGGGGTGTTTGGCAGTCTAAGGGCAGCTAGGGTTTCAGCTTCATGGCAGCTTGGTTGTGGGAGTAAGTACACTGTTCAGAATTCTAAGTGGCAGAAGCCCACTCCCGGGCACAGAGCTCTGTGCAGGAACAGTGGCTCTCTTCTGTGGGAAGCTAAACTCACCCCCCTAAGTTCCTAATGTCAGGTCGTAGGAGACATTGGGCACTCCAAGGACAGTTAGGGTTCCAGCTTCTGGGAGCTTGGATCTGGCAGATATCCTGTGCTGAATTTATTTTTAGCAGGCAGTCGCCGTCTCTTGGTCAGAGGGCTCTGTGCAGGAAGCGTTGCTCCTTTTCTGTGGGAATCTGGATTCACTGCATCAGGTTCCTAATGTCAGGTTGTAGGAGACATTTGGCACTCCAAGGACAGTTAGGTTTCCAGCTTCTTGGAGCTTGGCTATGGGAGAAGTGCAGCAGTGTTCAGAATTCTAAGTGGCAGAAGCCCACTCCAGGGCACAGAGCTCTGTGCAGGAACGGTGGCTCTCTTCTGTGGGAAGCTATACTCACCGACTAAGTTCCTAATGTCAGGTTGTCGGAGACATTGGGCACTCCAAGGACAGTTAGGGTTCCAGCTTCTGACAGCTTAGTTCTGGGAGTAATGTGCACTGTTCAGAATTCTAAGTGGCAGAAGCCCACTCCCGGGCACAGAGCTCTGTGCAGGAACTGTGGGTCTTTTCTGTGGGAAACTAAACTCACCCCAGCAGGTTCCTGATGTCAGGCTGTAGGAGACATTTGCCACTCCAAGGACAGTAAGGGTTCCAGCTTCTGGATGCTTGGATCTGGCAGAAGTCCTGTGCTGAACTTATTTTTATCAGTTAGCAGCCCACTCCGTGGCCGAGAGTTCTGTGCAGGAACGGTGGGTCTTTTCTGTGGAAAGCTAAACTCACACCTCCAAGTTCCTGATGTCAGTTTGCAGGGGATGTTTGGCAGTCTAAGGGCAGCTAGGGTTTCAGCTTCATGGCAGCTTGGTTGTGGGAGTAAGTACACTGTTCAGAATTCTAAGTGGCAGAAGCCCACTCCGGGGCACAGAGCTCTGTGCAGGAACAGTGGCTCTCTTCTGTGGGAAGCTAAACTCACCCCCCGAAGTTCCTAATGTCAGGTTGTAGGAGAAATTGGGCACTCGCAGGACAGTTAGGGTTCCAGCTTCTGGGAGCTTGGCTATGGGAGAAGTGCAGCAGTGTTCAGAATTCTAAGTGGCAGAAGCCTACTCCCGGGCACAGAGCTCTGTGCAGGAACGGTGGGTCTTTTCTGTGGGAAACTAAACTCACCCCAGCAGGTTCCTGATGTCAGGCTGTAGGAGACATTTGGCACTCCAAGGACAGTAAGGGTTCCAGCTTCTGGATGCTTGGATCTGGCAGAAGTCCTGTGCTGAACTTATTTTTATCAGTTAGCAGCCCACTCCGTGGCCGAGAGTTCTGTGCAGGAAAGGGGGGTCTTTTCTGTGGAAACCTAAAGTCACCCCTCCAAGTTCCTGATGTCAGTTTGCAGGGGATGTTTGGCAGTCTAAGGGCAGCTAGGGTTTCAGCTTCATGGCAGCTTGGTTGTGGGAGTAAGTACACTGTTCAGAATTCTAAGTGGCAGAAGCCCACTCCCGGGCACAGAGCTCTGTGCAGGAACGGTGGGTCTCTTCTGTGGGAAGCTAAACTCACCCCCTAAGTTCCTAATGTCAGGTTGTAGGAGACATTTGGCACTCCAAGGACAGTTAGGTTTCCAGCTTCTTGGAGCTTGGCTATGGGAGAAGTGCAGCAGTGTTCAGAATTCTAAGTGGCAGAAGCCCACTCTGGGGCACAGAGCTCTGTGCAGGAACGGTGGGTCTTTTCTGTGGGAAACTAAACTCACCCCAGCAGGTTCCTGATGTCAGGCTGTAGGAGACATTTGGCACTCCAAGGACAGTTAGGGTTCCAGCTTCTGGATGCTTGGATCTGGCGAAAGTCCTGTGCTGAACTTATTTTTATCAGTTAGCAGCCCACTCCGTGGCCGAGAGTTCTGTGCAGGAACGGTGGGTCTTTTCTGTGGAAAGCTAAACTCACCCTCCGAAGTTCCTAATGTCAGGTCGTAGGAGACATTTGGCACTCGTAGCACAGTTAGGGTTCCAGCTTCTGGGAGCTTGGATATGGGAGAAGTGCGGCAGTGTTCAGAATTCTAAGTGGCAGAAGCCCACTCCCAGGCACAGAGCTCTGTGCAGGAACCGTGGGTCTTTTCTGTGGAAAGCTAAACTCACCCCTCCAAGTTCCTGATGTCAGTTTGCAGGGGGTGTTTGGCAGTCTAAGGGCAGCTAGGGTTTCAGCTTCATGGCAGCTTGGTTGTGGGAGGAAGTACACTGTTCAGAATTCTAAGTGGCAGAAGCCCACTCCCGGGCACAGAGCTCTGTGCAGCAACAGTGGCTCTCTTCTGTGGGAAGCTATACTCACCGACTAAGTTCCTAATGTCAGGTTGTAGGAGACATTGGGCACTCCAAGGACAGTTAGGGTTCCAGCTTCTGACAGCTTGGTTCTGGGAGTAATGTGCACTGTTCAGAATTCTAAGTGGCAGAAGCCTACTCCGTGGCCGAGAGTTCTGTGCAGGAACTGTGGGTCTCTTCCGTGGGAAGCGAAACCCACCCCCCGAAGTTCCTAATGTCAGGTCGTCGGAGACATTTGGCACTCGCAGGACAGTTAGGGTTCCAGCTTCTGACAGCTTGGTTCTGGGAGTAATGTGCACTCTTCAGAATTCTAAGTGGCAGAAGCCCACTCCTGGGCACAGAGCTCTGTGCAGGAATGGTGGGTCTTTTCTGTGGGAGACTAAACTCACCCCAGCAGGTTCGTGATGTCAGGCTGTAGGAGACATTTGGCACTCCAAGGACAGTAAGGGTTCCAGCTTCTGGATGCTTGGATCTGGCAGAAGTCCTGCTCTGAACTTATTTTTATCAGTTAGCAGCCCATTTGTGGCCGAGAGTTCTGTGCGGGATCGGTGGGTCTTTTCTGTGGAAAGCTAAACTCACCCCTCCAAGTTCCTGATGTCAGTTTGCAGGGGGTGTTTGGCAGTCTAAGGGCAGCTAGGGTTTCAGCTTCATGGCAGCTTGGTTGTGGGAGTAAGTACACTGTTCAGAATTCTAAGTGGCAGAAGCCCACTCCGGGGCACAGAGCTCTGTGCAGGAACAGTGGCTCTCTTCTGTGGGAAGCTAAACTCACCCCCCGAAGTTCCTAATGTCAGGTTGTCGGAGACATTGGGCACTCCAAGGACAGTTAGGGTTCCAGCTTCTGACAGCTTGGTTCTGGGAGTAATGTGCACTGTTCAGAATTCTAAGTGGCAGAAGCCCACTTTGGGGCACAGAGCTCTGTGCAGGAACGGTGGGTCTTTTCTGTGGGAAGCTAAACTCACCCCAGCAGGTTCCTGATGTCAGGCTGTAGGAGACATTTGGCACTCCAAGGACAGTAAGGGTTCCAGCTTCTGGATGCTTGGATCTGGCAGAAGTCCTGTGCTGAACTTATTTTTATCAGTTAGCAGCCCACTCCGTGGCCGAGAGTTCTGTGCAGGAACGGTGGGTCTTTTCTGTGGAAAGCTAAACTCACCCCTCCAAGTTCCTGATGTCAGTTTGCAGGGGGTGTTTGGCAGTCTAAGGGCAGCTAGGGTTTCAGTTTCATGGCAGCTTGGGTGTGGGATTAAGTACACTGTTCAGAATTCTAAGTGGCAGAAGCCCACTTCCGGGCACAGAGCTCTGTGCAGGAACAGTGGCTCTCTTCTGTGGAAAGCTATACTCACCGACTAAGTTCCTAATGTCAGGTTGTAGGAGACATTGGGCACTCCAAGGACAGTTAGGGTTCCAGCTTCTGGGAGCTTGGATCTGGCAGATATCCTGTGCTGAATTTATTTTTAGTCGGCAGTCGCCCTCTCTTGGTCAGAGGGCTCTGTGCAGGAAGCGTTGCTCCTTTTCTGTGGGAATCTGGACTCACTGCATCAGGTTCCTAATGTCAGGTTGTAGGAGACATTTGGCACTCCAAGGACAGTTAGGTTTCCAGCTTCTTGGAGCTTGGCTATGGGAGAAGTGCAGCAGTGTTCAGAATTCTAAGTGGCAGAAGCCCACTTCCGGGCACAGAGCTCTGTGCAGGAACAGTGGCTCTCTTCTGTGGAAAGCTATACTCACCGACTAAGTTCCTAATGTCAGGTTGTAGGAGACATTGGGCACTCCAAGGACAGTTAGGGTTCCAGCTTCTGGGAGCTTGGATCTGGCAGATATCCTGTGCTGAATTTATTTTTAGTCGGCAGTCGCCCTCTCTTGGTCAGAGGGCTCTGTGCAGGAAGCGTTGCTCCTTTTCTGTGGGAATCTGGACTCACTGCATCAGGTTCCTAATGTCAGGTTGTAGGAGACATTTGGCACTCCAAGGACAGTTAGGTTTCCAGCTTCTTGGAGCTTGGCTATGGGAGAAGTGCAGCAGTGTTCAGAATTCTAAGTGGCAGAAGCCCACTCCGGGGCACAGAGCTCTGTGCAGGAACGGTGGGTCTTTTCTGTGGGAAACTAAACTCACCCCAGCAGGTTCCTGATGTCAGGCTGTAGGAGACATTTGGCACTCCAAGGACAGTAAGGGTTCCAGCTTCTGGATGCTTGGATCTGGCCGAAGTCCTGTGATGAACTTATTTTTATCAGTTAGCAGCCCACTCCGTGGCAGAGAGTTCTGTGCAGGAACGGTGGGTCTTTTCTGTGGAAAGCTAAACTCACCCCTCCAAGTTCCTGATGTCAGTTTGCAGGGGATGTTTGGCAGTCTAAGGGCAGCTAGGGTTTCAGCTTCATGGCAGCTTGGTTGTGGGAGTAAGTACACTGTTCAGAATTCTAAGTGGCAGAAGCCCACTCCCGGGCACAGAGCTCTGTGCAGGAACGGTGGCTCTCTTCTGTGGGAAGCTATACTCACCGACTAAGTTCCTAATGTCAGGTTGTAGGAGACATTGGGCACTCCAAGGACAGTTAGGGTTCCAGCTTCTGACAGCTTAGTTCTGGGAGTAATGTGCACTGTTCAGAATTCTAAGTGGCAGAAGCCCACTCCCTGGCACAGAGCTCTGTGCAGGAACTGTGGGTCTTTTCTGTGGGAAACTAAACTCACCCCAGCAGGTTCCTGATGTCAGGCTGTAGGAGACATTTGGCACTCCAAGGACAGTAAGGGTTCCAGCTTCTGGATGCTTGGATCTGGCAGAAGTCCTGTGCTGAACTTATTTTTATCAGTTAGCAGCCCACTCCGTGGCTGAGAGTTCTGTGCAGGAACGGTGGCTCTCTTCTTTAGGAAGCTAAACTCACCCCTCCAAGTTCCTGATGTCAGTTTGCAGGGGGTGTTTGGCAGTCTAAGGGCAGCTAGGGTTTCAGCTTCATGGCAGCTTGGTTGTGGGAGTAAGTACACTGTTCAGAATTCTAAGTGGCAGAAGCCCACTCCGGGGCACAGAGCTCTGTGCAGGAACAGTGGCTCTCTTCTGTGGGAAGCTATACTCACCCCCCGAAGTTCCTAATGTCAGGTTGTAGGAGACATTGGGCACTCCAAGGACAGTTAGGGTTCCAGCTTCTGACAGCTTGGTTCTAGGAGTAATGTGCACTGTTCAGAATTCTAAGTGGCAGAAGCCCACTCCCGGGCACAGAGCTCTGTGCAGGAACGGTGGGTCTTTTCTGTGGGAAACTAAACTCACCCCAGCAGGTTCCTGATGTCAGGCTGTAGGAGACATTTGGCACTCCAAGGACAGTAAGGGTTCCAGCTTCTGGATGCTTGGATCTGGCAGAAGTTTCGTGCTGAACTTACTTTTAGCAGGCAGAAGCCCACTCCGGGGCAGGGAGTTCTTTGCAGCAGTGGTGGCTCTGTTCGGTGGGAAGCTAAACTGCCCGCACCAGGTTCCTCATGTCAGGTGGTAGGAGACATTTCGCACTCGAAGGACGGTTAGGGCTCCAGATTCTGGCAGCTTGGCCATGGGAGAAGTGCAGCAGTGTCCAGAATTTTAAGTGGCAGAAGCCTACTGCTGGGCTCAGAGCTCTGTGCAGGAACGGTGTCCCCTTTTCTGGGGAAACTAAACACACCCCCCTGGTTCAGATTGTCTGTTTTAAGGAGCCATTTGGCAGTCTAAGGGGAGCCAGGCTTCCAGGTACTGACAGCGTGCATCTGGGAGTAAGTGTGGTGTTCAGAATTCTAAGTGGCAGAAGCCTAGTCCGGGGCACAGAGCTCTCTGAAGGAAAGGTGGCTGTCATTCGTGGGAAGCTAAACTGTCCCCATCAGGGTCCTGATTTCAGTTCATAGGATAGATTTGGCACTCCATGGGCAGTAAGCGTTTCAGCTTCTGGCAGCTTGGATCTGGCAGATGTCCGGTGCTGAACTTAATTTTATCAGTTTGCAGCCCACTGCAGGGCAGAGAGTTCTGTGCAGGAACGGTGGCTCTCTTCTTTAGGAAGCTAAACTCACCCCTCTACGTTCCTAATGTCAGGTTGTAGGAGACATTTGGCCCTCCAAGGACAGTTAGAGTTCCAACTTCTGAAAGCTTGGATCTGGCAGATATCCTGTGCTGAATTTATATTTAGCAGGCAGAACCCCACTTCGGGGCCGAGAGTTCTGTGCAGAAACAGTGGCTCTCTTCTGTGGGAAACTAAACTCACCCCTCCAAGTCCTTCATTTCAGGTTGTAGGAGACATTTAGCCCTCCAAGGACAGTTAGGGTTCCAGCATCTGGCAGCTTGGATCTGGCAGATATCCTGTGCTGAACTTATTTTTAGTAGGCAGAAGCCCACTCTGGGGCTAGGAGTTCTGTTCAGCAGCTGTGGCTCTGTTCGGTGGGAAGCTAAACTGCCCGCATCAGGTTCCTCATGTCAGGTGGTAGGAGACATTTGGCACTCGAAGGACAGTTGGGGCTCCAGATTCTAGCAGCTTGGCCATGGGAGAAGTGCAGCAGTGTTCTGACTTTCAAGTGGCAGAAGCCCATTCCGGGGAACAGAGCTATTTGCAGGAACAGTGGATCTCTTTTGGGGGAAGCTGAATTCACTCCCTAAGTTCCTAATGTCAGGTGGTAGGAGACATTTGGCAGTCCAAGGACAGTAAGGGTTCCAGTTTCTGGCAGCTTGGATCTGGCAGAAGTTTCGTGCTGAACTTATTTTTAGGAGGCAGAAGCCCACCCAGGGGCAGAGGGCTTTGTGCAGGAACTGTCGCCCCTTTTCTGTGGGAGTCTAAACTGAGCCCATCAGGTTCCTGATGTCAGGTTGTAGGAGACATTTGGCACTCGCAGGATAGTAAGGGTTTCAGCTTCTGGGAGATTGGCTGTGGGAGAAATGCAGCAGTGTTCCGAATTGAAAGTGGCAGAAGCCCACTCCCGGGCACAGTGCTCTGTGCAGGAACAGTGGATCTCTTCTGTGGGAAGCTAAACTCACCCCTCCAAGTTCCTGATGTCAATTTGCAGGAGGTGTTTGGCAGTCTAAGGGCAGCCCGGGTTTCAGCTTCATGGCGGCTTGGTTGTGGGAGTAAGTACACTGTTCAGAATTCTAAGTGGCAGAAGCCCACTCCCGGGCACAGAGCGCTGTGCAGGAACAGTGGCTCTCTTCTGTGGGAAACTAAACTCACCCCCCGAAGTTCCTAATGTCAGGTTGTAGGAGACATTTTGCACTCCAAGGACAGTAAGCGTTTCAGCTTCTGGCAGCTTGGATCTGGCAGATATCCTATGCTGAACTTATTTTTAGCAGGCAGAAGCCCACTCCAGGGCAGAGAGTTCTGTGCAGCAACGGTGGGTCTTTTCTGTGAGAAACTAAACTCCCCCGATGAGGCTCCTGATTTCAGTTTATAGGATAGATTTGGCCCTCCAAGGACAGTAAGTGTTCCAGCATCTGGGAGCTTGGATCTGGCAGATGTCCTGTGCTGAACTTAATTTTATCAGTTCGCAGCCCACTCTGGGGCAGATAGTTCTGTGCAGGAAGTGTCACCCCTTTTGTGTGGGAATCTGGACTCACCTCATCAGGTTCCTGATGTCAGGTTGTTGGAGACATTTGGCCCTCCAAGGACAGTTAGGGTTCCAGCATCTGGCAGCTTGGATCTGGCAGATATCCTGTGCTGAACTTATTTTTAGTAGGCAGAAGCCCACTCTGGGGCTAGGAGTTCTGTTCAGCAGCTGTGGCTCTGTTCGGTGGGAAGCTAAACTGCCCGCACCAGGTTCCTCATGTCAGGTGGTAGGAGACATTTCGCACTCGAAGGACAGTTGGGGCTCCAGATTCTAGCAGCTTGGCCATGGGAGAAGTGCAGCAGTGTTCTGACTTTCAAGTGGCAGAAGCCCACTCCGGGGAACAGAGCTATTTGCAGGAACAGTGGATCTCTTTTGGGGGAAGCTGAATTCACTCCCTAAGTTCCTAATGTCAGGTTGTAGGAGACATTTGGCACTCCAAGGACAGTAAGGGTTCCAGTTTCTGGCAGCTTGGATCTGGCAGAAGTTTCGTGCTGAACTTATTTTTAGCAGGCAGAAGCCCACTCCGGGGCAGGGAGTTCTGTGCAGCAGCGGTGGCTCTGTTCAGTGGGAAGCTAAACTGCCCGCACCAGGTTCCTCATGTCAGGTGGTAGGAGACATTTGGCACTTGAAGGACAGTTGGGGCTCCCAATTCTAGCAGCTTGGCCATGGGACAAGTGCAGCAGTGTTCCGACTTTCAAGTTGCAGAAGCTCAGTCCTTGGCTCAGAGCTCTGTGCAGGAACGTTGTCCCCTTTTCTGGGGATACTAAGCACACTCTCCTGGTTCAGATTTTCAGTTTTAAGGAGGCATTTGATCGTCTAATGGGAGCCACGGTTCCATCTACTGACAGCGTGGATCTGGGAGTAAGTGTGGTGTTCAGAATTCTAAGTGGCAGAAGCCCACTCCCGGGCACAGAGCTCTCTGAAGGAAAGGTGGCTGTCATTCGTGGGAACCTAAACTCTCCCCATCAGGCTCCTGATGTCAGTTCATAGGATAGATTTGGCACTCCAAGGACAGTAAGGGTTCCAGCTTCTGGGAGCTTGGATCTGGCAGATGTCCTGTGCTGAACTTAATTTTATCATTTAGCAGCCCACTCCGTGGCTGAGAGTTCTGTGCAGGAACGGTGGTTCTCTTCTGATGGAACATAAACTCACTTCTCGAAGTTCGTAATGTTCGGTTGTAGGAGACATTTGGCACTTGAAGGACAGTTAGGGTTCCAGCTTCTGGCAGCTTGGCTCTGGGAGAAGTGCAGGTATGTTTAGAATTGTAGATGGCATAAGTCCACTCCTGGGCATAGCGCTCTGTTCAAGATCGGTGGCCCTTTTCTGTGGCAAGCTGGACTCACCCGATCACATTCCTGATTTCAGTTTTTAGGAGGTGATTGGCACTCCACGGCCAGTCTGGGATTCTGCTTCTAGTAGCATGGGTCTTGGGACAATGCTGATGCATTCAGAATTCTATTTTCCAGAAGTCTAGTTCCATGTAGAATGCCTTAGACTTGACTGGATGTTCCTTTTGTGGGAGAGTTAAGTCACCCCCTTAGGGTCCTGATGTCTGTTTTTATAGTCCGTTGGTAGTATGTACCCTCCCTGCATCCTAGTTTCGGTTTATTGGGTTTGGGTGAAATATTCTTCTATTGCTAATTTTTGGAGGGAGACTTCTCCTCTGACCCTAAAAATCCTGCCTGCCCTAGATTGAAAAAAGTAACTCCCCTAATTTGAAAGCAGTTACATGTCGTTTTTATAAGATGTCCGTCAATCTGCTTGCAACATTGCTACAACCCTCATCTTTCTCCATCTAGATTCCAAAACATTACTCTGCCTGGATTTCATATAGGTGTTCACCCGGTTTCAAAGTATTAAACATGTACGTTTCAAAGTCTCCATTGCAAAATACGGGATGGGTTCTGGAATACCAGAATCACCCAGTTTCAACATGCCAAAACCATTCTATTTCATAATGTTAGAATGTTAAGTTATAACATCTCTAAGACAATTTCTAAATATCAATTTGCAAAGTATCATTTCTTTGATGTCTTCTATGGATGGGATTCCTAATCCCCAAAACTGCCATACTGTCAAAATGGGATCTGTGTGAAATATTTTGCCCTCTGAAAAGGTTTTACCTAATGACCATTAATCTATTTTCATCATACAGCTAGATGTAGTAAAAACCAAGCAAATACTTGTAGTAGTTTTCTGCCTAGATGGATCTCAGAACTGGCATTTGCCAAACTAAGGATGGAGCAGATCTCTTCCCTGGATCATCCTGGAAAATTTGTTTAGTAGGCAAAGGGAATTTTTATAAATTACATTAATATGTTACTGTAATTTAGGGTGGACCAGCCACCGGCAGCAGGACTCCGGTTTGCTCCGGGCCGGTCAGGATTAGACATAAGTCACCTGGCAACCCCCCTGGCTCCTTAAGGGACACGTAGAAGACCTCAACAGAAACACAATTCAGTAAGGATTCCTAAGTAAATATTTCTGGTAATTGCTTACAGTCTGGGAAAAATTTCCTAAATAATTACAAACTTAGGACTTCTGGGAAGGAATTCTGGGGATAGAACTTCCATCTCGGCCACCGGCCACAAGAAGAACAGTTCTCTCCCACAGAACGGAAGCCTAGCACCCCAGCGTTTCACAGGCAGACGAAGGGTCATGCAGGGGAACGAACAATCTGCGGGACCTTTCTCGACCTCATCCCACAATGCCCCCTGTCTTCAGAGGGTTTCCTGGGCACACCCCTGTGGGGAGGTGCTAGTTCAGAGGGGCCTAGCTGTCTCTGCTTTTTAAGGGCTTGAATTTTAGGGAACACTCCCCTTTTTTCTCCTCCCTGGAGAGACTTAAACTGAAGGAAACTCCTCTTTTCCAAAAATTTTAGGAGATTAAGTTAAGGGGCACAAGCCATTTATTTTCCACGTCACAGTTTAAGCAGAGGTAACTGCCCATATGCTAATTTTAAATTGAAGGAACCCGTGCCTTTTTCAGCATTTTAAGGATTTAAAATTGGACTTCAGTTGCACTCGAACGGGTACCCCGGTAACACCTATCTCAGACGGGAGCAATCCAGGCGTATATATAAGCTTAACACCACCTGGGAGTTTATTCTTTTTCTCCTTTGTAATTAATACATTGATATACTTACTTAGAGGTGCTAATGAGCCTTACACCATTCATAATCTTACTGTTCTTTGTCATCCTACTTAGTCACTTGTGGAATACTAATTGCAGTCACCCAGGAATAATTACCCCCGTCAACAGCAAATTACCCAAATTACTATCTTGCTATGTTACTAAAACGCTAAGTTTTATTTTTGCCCTCTAGCCTGAAGTCATTACAGCCAAAACAGAAAAATAGCATTATTACCCCAAGGAGTTTTTTTCTCTATCGAGCCCTGTACTTACCTTGCATTTGAGTCAGAGGAGCCAAACAGCTGCAGCTCCTTCGAGAGCTTTTATACCCCGTGGGAGTTGCCTCCTCCCTTTTCCCGGGCATTCTGGGAACGAGGGGCGGGCCCAATCAGGGGTATATTAACCCCAGCTTTTGCCAAGGGGCTTCATTCCCTCCTGGGAATCAGCCAGGGTAAGAGCTCTCCTCTCATTTCAGCGAAGAGGCTCTATTAGCTTATTTTTGTTAGGTGTTTTTGGGCACCTACAAATAACAGGAGCTTTGAGGATACTACAAAGAAGATGCTATCAAATACAGGGAGTATTTAAGTTCAGGGGTTTTGTTTGCACATTCAGGGGAGGAAAGGCGCTTTTGTAATTTCTGGGTTTGTTCTCATTTTCTTTTAGGAGGAGCAGTACTCCTGAAGTTATAGGTCACATCCAGCACGATCTTCCAGATTCTTTCAGAAGATTTGTCACCTCAAAAGGGCCACTGTACACGTCAGAGGCAACGACCGAGATCCAGGCTTCCGATCGGTAAGGCGAGGACTACGTTCAGGGTACCCGGTTGAGAGTTAGCAGGTTTTGAAGGCAGCAAAATGAGGAACGACCTGCATTTGAGGGCCTCCCCCAAGGCTTTTTTGCAAGTAATAGCAGCTGCATTTATGCGTCTTATAGCACAGAAGAGCACCTAAGATACGTAAATGTGAGCACCTAAGTTTTGCTCACAGACCTGCCCTACAGTTTTGCCCCCTGCTAACTCAGGTACCGGACATTGTAACAGCCCTAGGCTTAGATGCGGGACGAAGCCACAGACTCGAGGACCCGGGCACGCTTAGGCGAGGGCGAGCGGCCGCCCCCTCGGGATTCGGCGCACGCGCCGCTAAATTCGTGCATCGATTTTCATTTTTCTTTTTCATAGCTAAGAGGCTAATCGGCGATCGGAGGGCCTTCTGAGACAGACTTATTTCCAGTCCAACGTGGATTCACCTTACCGGTCATCTCAAAGATAAGTCAGGGGCCACGGCCTCGAGATAGGACGACAGGGGTGTCAGAAATTTATGGGTCCGGTTTAACAGCTACCAGAGGGGCAGGGGTGTCCCTTAAGGGGCCACTTAGGACAGCCGAAGGGAACGGCTATACTTCAATAGCAACTACGGGGCACGCAAGGCAGAACGGTCCCCGTCCGCATCGTGCGGTCCGGCGCGCAGCGTCGTCCAGCCCCACTCAGCGATCCCGTTAGCTGTCAAGGGGAAGCCTTAATTTTGATCCCAATGCTGTGGTGCAGGGCAGTCCAGTCCCGGTGCATGTCCTGTCAGTTGTCTGTTGTGCACTCTGTGTCTTTTGAGTGTCTTGTATTTCATGTCATTTTCTCTGGCTTTTCAAGGGGCCATCAAAATCCCGGCATCATTTTTAGCATCTCCGGTCCCTCAGTTCCTCGGCCAGGCGCCGATACCATCAAACCATCGACTCGGGAGCTCAGGCCAGCATGGGAATCGTATTTATTTTCAGAAGCATCCAGTTTACTGTCTTTTCAGGTCTTGTTCTGAGCTGTACTGACAGCCAAGCACCACCACGATCCATTCCGGTGGATTAGGACTTGTAAGGATGCAAAGCTAGGGAGAGGATTCTGACCGGAGCATTCTCGTGCGTCCATCTTTGCGGTTCTTGGGATAAGTCATCCCCTTAGCATCTTTTTTCCTGCAGGTTTCTCTGAGCCCGGTCAGCTCTCGTTTCAGCTTACCTCGATCATCTCCTCCCGAGTTCTCTCGGTCCTCAGGGTCATTCCTCTCTTCGAGATTTTTTCTTTCCCTGTCGCGTCCCTTTGTTTGTTGCGTCTTGTGTCACGGGTGTGGGTGTGTATTTGGCCCAGCGCTGCTCTGCCCTGCCCTGTAGCACAGCTGGGTGTAGGGGTAATAGGACAAATTTGAAGTGCAGGGTGCATTGGCTTCTAGGTGTGATCTGTAGACTGACCAAGATGTGTGGAGCTGTCAAGTTATCCTGCAGCCCTTTGACTTTTGTCCTAACTTTCTTTCAGATGCAGACTGATTAAACCTGTGGCAGAGCAGCCCCTATCGGTGGAGTCGGTTCTCCCGAGAAGGTCAGTCCGAGTCGGTCTTTGCAGGGGAGGGGTAAATGGTGGCTCTGTTACAGCCCTGATTTTTGTCTTTGTTTTTAGGAGCTAATGCAGGATATTGGCAGTCCAGAAGAAGCGGGCAAGGTGAGCATGGACCGGTGAACAGAAGCAGTTGTTATTTCTCCGGTGTCAATTTCTGGTGCAACTCTCACCATCCACTGTTGGGTTTTTTTTTTTTTTTCAGGTGGTCTGGTTTTGAGATGTCCTGTTTGTGGATTCCAGCGGCCAGGTAGGTGTCAGCTTATGTCAGTTGCAGTTTGTCTTTGCAGGGGCAGTGTAATTGGTGCCCTTGTTACTGCCTGTTTCTTTGTCTCTATTTTTAGGAGGTAAAGCAGGATGTTGGCGGTGAAGGTGAAGCGTGCAAGGTGAGCATTGATCTGCGGACAGAACCGGTTGCTGTTGCTCAGGTCTCAGTTTCTGGTGAAAATCTAATATCTGCTGTTTATTTTCTTATTTTTAGCTGGCCCGCTTGTGAAATGTCCCGGTCGTGGGTACCAGCAGCCAAGAGGGTGTGTGCTTAAGTCAGTCCCAGTTTGCCTTTGCTGGGGCAGTGTAAATGATGACTGTGTTACAGCGTTGTTTTTTGTCTTTTTTTTTAGGAGGTAAAGAGGGATATTGGCAGTCCAGGTGAAGCGGCCCAGGTGAGCATTGTCCGGTGGATGGAAGCAGCTGTTATCACTCAGGTCTCAATATCTGGTGCAACTCCAAGGTTGTATTTTTGTCTGTTTTAGGCAGTCTGCTGTCATTATGCTGAAGTCCCTTCTCCAATGTGGTGATGGACCGGGTCCCTCTCTTTGGAGCCCTTCAGAAGCATTACAGGACTGTGTGATCAAGCCTCGATTTCTCCGTTTGAAGCTGCTTTCCAGGTAGTCTTTGATAACGGCCGAGGAGTCGGGGAGGCAGGGAGGAGAGGAGGAGCGAGGGTCCTCTCAAGTATCAGCAATGTCAAATCCCTTGTCTGCTCTTAATCCAGACCTACGCCCTGACGATGCCATCACCCTCCAAGCACGGCTGAGGCAGCGGGCCCGAGCACCCGGGCGTTCTCAAGAGGCGGTGGGTAGCAGAATTGTTGGGTTTTGGGCGATGCGGTGTAAGACCACACAGTGATGTTTGCTTTTCTTTATTGCAGCTGACTAAGAGAGAGCAACCTGGTGTTAGGAGGAATTTCCCTGAGGGACAGCCGGCCTTCCTTTTCACCTGCCAGGATTCTGCATCTCCAGATGTCTGAGAGATAAGTGGAGGGCTCCGAGCCACGGAGGGGATGAAAGCGGGGGGCCGGGTTGGCTTTCCACCAGGCGGGGGTTTGGAGACGGGGCCATCCAAGAAGCGGCCCCTTAGGCTTCCTACAGGGAAAGTCTCCCTTTTGATCTCCATGGCGAGGCGTGCAGGGCAGAGCAGTCCCGGTGCTTGTCATGTCCCTCGTTTGTTGCGCACTCTTTGTTTCATGTCTTTTGCCTTAGCCCTTCAAGGGGCCTACCAAAAACCCTGGCATCCCTCTTAGCCTCTTAGGACTCTCAGTTCCTCGGCCAGGTGCCGATGCCCTCGGACCATCGACTCGGGAGCTCGGGCAGGCATGGGCATCGTATCTCTCTTCAGAAGCATCCAGTCTAATGTCTTTCTAGGTCTTGTTCTGAGCTGTACTGACAGCCGAGCACCACCAGCATCCATTCCGGTGGATTAGGACTTGTAAGAATGCAAAGCTAGGTAGCAGAGTGTGACCGGAGCATTCTCGAGCGTCCATCTTTGCGGTTCTTGGGATAATTCATCCCCTTAGCATCTTTTTTCCTGCAGGTTTCTCTGAGCCCGGTCAGCTCTCCTTTCAGCTTACCTCGGTCATCTGCTCCCGAGTTCTCTCGGTCCTCAGGGTCATTCCTCTCATCGAGAGTTTTCTTTCCCTGTCGTGTCCCTTTGTTTGTTGCGTCTTGTGTCACGGGTGTGGGTGTGTATTTGGCCCGTAGCTGCTCTGCCCTGCCGCACAGCTGGGTGTAGGGGTAATAGGACAAATTTGAAATGCAGGGTGCATTGGCTTCTAGGTGGGATCTGTAGATTGACCCAAGATGTGTGGAGCTGTCAAGTTATCCTGCAGCCCTTTGACTCTTGTCCTAACTTTCTTTCAGATGCAGATGGATTAACCCTGTGGCAGAGCAGCCCCTGTGGGTGTCATCGGTTCCCCCGAGAAGGTCAGTCCGAGTCGGTCTTTGCAGGGGAGGTGTAAATGGTGGCTCTGATACAGCCCTGACCTTTGTCTTTGTTTTTAGGAGCTTATGCAGGATATTGCCAGTCCAGGAGAAGCGGGCCAGGTGAGCATTCACTGGTGGACAGCAGCTGTTGTTGTTGCTCCGCTCTCCATTTCTGGCTCAAGTCTAACCATCCACTGTTGATTTTTGTTTTATTTCAGGTGGTCTGCTTGTGAGGTTGTCGTGGTTCAGGCTGGCAGCGGCCAGGTGGGTGTGAGTTTAAGTCAGTCCCAGTTTGGTTTTGCCGGGGGGGTGTACATTGTGAGTATGTTACAGCCTTGTTTTTTGTTTTTATTTTTAGGAGGTAAAGCGGGATCTTGGCAGTCCAGGACCAGCTGCCTAGGTGAGCATTGACTGGTGGATGGAAGTGGCTGTAATCGCTCAGGTCTCAATTTCTGGTGCACCTCTAAGCTTGTATTATTGTGTTTTAGGTGGTCCACTCTTCTTCTGCTGAAGTACCCTCTGCCATGAGATCATGAACTTGGGCACCTTTTTTTGTGAGCCGTTCAGAAGCATTACAGGACTGTGTGATCAAGCCTCAATTTCTCTGTTTGAAGCTGCTTTCCAGGTAGGCTTTGATAACAGCTGAGGAGTTGGGGAGGCAGGGAGGAGAGAGGGTCCTGTCAAGTTTCAGCACTGTCAAATCCCTTGTGTGTTCTTAATCCAGGCCTACCCCAGGACGATGGCATGACTCTCCAAGCACGGCCGAGGCAGCGGGCTTGAGGGCCTGGGTGTTCTCAAGAGATGGTGAGTAGCAGAATTGTTGGGGTTTGGGCGCTGTGCTGCTAAGATCACACAGTGATGTTTGCTTTTCTTTATTGCAGCTGACTAAGAGAGAGCAGCCTGGTGTTAGCAGGAATTTCCCTGAGGGAGAGCCAGCCTTCCTTTTCACCTGCTTGGACTCTGCATCTCCAGATGTCTGAGAGATAAGTGGAGGGCTCCGAGCCACGGAGGGGACGAAAGTGGGGGGCCGGGTCGGCTTTCAACCGGGAGTGGTTTTTCAGTTGGGTTTGGAGCTGGGGTTGTCCAGGAAGCGGCCCCTTAGGCTTCCTACAGGGAAAGTCTCCCTTTTGATCTCCATGGCGAGGCGTGCAGGGCAGAGCAGTCCCGGTGCTTGTCATGTCCCTCGTTTGTTGCGCACTCTTTGTTTCATGTCTTTTGCCTTAGCCCTTCAAGGGGCCTACCAAAAACCCTGGCATCCCTCTTAGCCTCTTAGGACTCTCAGTTCCTCGGCCAGGTGCCGATGCCCTCGGACCATCGACTCGGGAGCTCGGGCAGGCATGGGCATCGTATCTCTCTTCAGAAGCATCCAGTCCAATGTCTTTCCAGGTCTTGTTCTGAGCTGTACTGACAGCCGAGCACCACCAGCATCCATTCCGGTGGATTAGGACTTGTAAGAATGCATAGCTAGGTAGCAGAGTGTGACCGGAGCATTCTCGAGCGTCCATCTTTGCGGTTCTTGGGATAAGTCATCCCCTTAGCATCTTTTTTCCTGCAGGTTTCTCTGAGCCCGGTCAGCTCTCCTTTCAGCTTACCTCAGTCATCTGCTCCCGAGTTCTCTCGGTCCTCAGGGTCATTCCTCTCATCGAGAGTTTTCTTTCCCTGTTGCGTCCCTTTGTTTGTTGCGTCTTGTGTCACGGGTGTGGGTGTGTATTTGGCCCGTAGCTGCTCTGCCCTGCCGTACAGCTGGGTGTAGGGGTAATAGGACAAATTTGAAGTGCAGGGTGCATTGGCTTCTAGGTGGGATCTGTAGATTGACCCAAGATGTGTGGAGCTGTCAAGTTATCCTGCAGCCCTTTGACTCTTGTCCTAACTTTCTTTCAGATGCAGATGGAATAACCCTGTGGCAGAGCAGCCCCTATGGGTGGCGTCGGTTCCCCCGAGAAGGTCAGTCCCGGTCGGTCTTTGCAGGGGAGGTGTAAATGTGGCTCTGATACAGCCCTGACCTTTGTCTTTGTTTTTAGGAGCTTATGCAGGATATTGCCAGTCCAGGAGAAGTGGGCCAGGTGAGCATTCACTGGTGGACAGCAGCTGTTGTTGTTGCTCTGCTCTCCATTTCTGGCTCAAGTCTAACCATCCACTGTTGATTTTTGTTTTATTTCAGGTGGTCTGCTTGTGAGGTTGTCGTGGCTCAGGCTGGCAGCGGCCAGGTGGGTGTGAGTTTAAGTCAGTCCCAGTTTGGTTTTGCCAGGGGGATGTACATTGTGACTCTGCTACAGCCTTGTTTTTTGTTTTTATTTTTAGGAGGTAAAGCGGGAGCTTGGCAGTCCAGGACCAGCTGCCTAGGTGAGCATTGACTGGTGGATGGAAGCTGCTGTCATTGCTCAGGTCTCAATTTCTGGTGTAACTCTAACATCCACTGTTTAATTTACTTTCATTTTAGGTGGTTCACTTGCCAGATTTCCTGGTCCTGGATGCCAGTGGCTTGGTGGGTATCAGCTTGAGCTTTATGTATTACTGAGTTCTGTTAGATTGTGGTGATTGTGTTTTCTCAGTGACTCAGCCTGCTGTTTTCTTTGTGTCTTTGCAGGTGCTGCTACTGTCCTACACATGCCAAGGATTAGGGGCAAGCGGGTAAGTTGGCTTTTAGGCATTAGGGGTGATCCATAGGCATGGGGTGTGTAGCAGCATGCTAAATGTGTACCTTTTCCTTTTGCAGGTACCCTCTGGGTAGACTGTGGAGCCAAATCAGTATCTGAGGTGAGTTGGGGCAGAGGTGCTTGGAAAGCCTGGGGATTAGTTTCCTGTCACACAATTTTCACAGTTTGTACTTTGTTGTCTTAGGTATTGAGAGGAGGTGCGGAGCCTAAGTTTGGATACGGCAGCGCCGAAGTCCTCGGAGGATGGATTTTGTCCGCTCGTCTTCCAAAAGATAAGTGTTGGGGCTTGTGTTTGGGTGCAGGGGAAAGAACTTTGGAAGTGGGAGGCAATTTCACATTAGCTTAGAAGAGAGGGCCCTAGTGGGATGGGTCCCTCTGAAGTAATGGGAGAGGGTTTCCCCTCGGTCTCGCCGGAGCATTTGCCGGGCAGGGCAGTTCAGCATTCTAGCGTGTTTTGCGTCGTCAGCAGTCTTTGAGTCTCGGCGGCCTAGCGGACGTTTTCACCCGACGAGGTCGCCTTTCATCCGGAGGCATCGCCACGGTCACCCGGCAGTCATCGCTTTCTTCACTCGGCTTCCCGAGCTTCTGGAGCGTCCTCTTAACAGCTTAGGCACTTAGTCTAGTGAGCAGTTTTGTTTGCATTGACTTGGAACTGACTATGTTTGTCTTGCAAGTGACTATGTTTGTTTTGTATTGCCAGTGACTCTGTTTGTATTGCATTGCAAGTGACTCTGTATTGTATTGCATTGCCAGTGACTCTGTATTGTATTGCACGTGACTGTGTTTGTATTGTATTGCACGTGACTGTGTTTGTATTGTATTGCATGTGACTCTGTTTGTATTATATTGCATGTGACTCTGTTTGTATTGTATTGCCTGTGACTCTGTTTGTATTGTATTGCCTGTGACTCTGTTTGTATTGCACTGCCAGTGACTCTGTTTGTATTGTATTGCAAGTGACTCTGTATTGTATTGCAAGTGACTCTGTATTGTATTGCATTGCCAGTGACTCTGTATTGTATTGCAAGTGACTGTGTTTGTATTGTATTGCAAGTGACTGTGTTTGTATTGTATTGCAAGTGACTGTGTTTGTATTGTATTGCATGTGACTCTGTTTGTATTGTATTGCCTGTGACTGTTTGTATTGTATTGCCTGTGACTCTGTTTGTATTGCACTGCCTGTGACTCTGTTTGTATTGCACTGCCAGTGACTCTGTTTGTATTGCACTGCCAGTGACTCTGTTTGTATTGCATTGCAAGTGACTCTGTTTGTATTGTATTGCAAGTGACTCTGTATTGTATTGCATTGCCAGTGACTCTGTATTGTATTGCAAGTGACTGTGTTTGTATTGTATTGCAAGTGACTGTGTTTGTATTGTATTGCAAGTGACTCTGTATTGTATTGTATTGCAAGTGACTCTGTATTGTATTGTATTGCAAGTGACTCTGTATTGTATTGTATTGCCAGTGACTCTGTATTGTATTGTATTGCCAGTGACTCTGTATTGTATTGTATTGCCAGTGACTCTGTTTGTATTGCAAGTGGCTCTGTTTGCATTGCACTGCCAGTGACTCTGTTTGCGTTGCAAGTGACTGTTTGTATTGCACTCTAAGTCACTGTGCTTGTATTGCACTCAAAGTCACTGTGCTTGTATTGTATTGAAAGTGACTGTGTTTGTATTGCACTCTAAGTCATGATGTTGCTGTATCCTACTGTATGACTTATGCTTGAGCTGCCCTGCCCTGGCACAGTCACAGTTAGGTAGAAGAGTTGTAGGGCTTTGCAGTTCATCCTTTTTCTGTGGAGTTTTGGGTAGAGAAGGTATGGGCCCTGAGGGGGGATGATGCCTAGCTGTCAGGTAACCACTTGTTGACCACCTGTCATTGTCTTGCAGGTCTCTGGGCAGGATTAGTCTCTCTGCGGTTGCTGATGCTACGGAGTCTCCTGGAATCTACTGGGTAAGCTGAAAAGTGACTGTGTATGTCTGAGAGTTGTCTGTCTGCTTGGGTTTGCCTGTGCGAGTGTGTGTGCTGACTGGTTCTAACCTTGTGTGTGTGACTTTTGCCTTCCAGGTTTTTCAACACATTTTAAATTTAGAATAAAAAATCCCCAGCCGGGGGGGTTTTTTTTTTTTTCCCCCCGGCTGGGTTTTTTTTTCCTCGGTCCCGGCCGGTCTGCGAGGCGACGTTCATCGCCAAAGTTTGGGTGCCGACGGCCTAGGGACCGGGGTTTTCGTCAGGCAGGCTGATTTTTTCAGGGCTCCCGGGAACCACGTTCCCGAGGAGCGGTGCGAGTGTGTGCTGATGGTAGGGGATTGAGGTGAGAGAGGGTGGGTTTGTGTGCATGTTGACTGGTTCTAACCTTGTGTGTGTGACTTTTGCCTTCCAGGTTTTTCAACACATTTTAAACTTAGAATAAAAAATCCCCAGCCGGGGGGGTTTTTTTTTTTTTCCCCCCGGCTGGGTTTTTTTTTCCTCGGTCCCGGCCGGTCTGCGAGGCGACGTTCATCGCCAAAGTTTGGGTGCCGACGGCCTAGGGACCGGGGTTTTCGTCAGGCAGGCTGATTTTTTCAGGGCTCCCGGGAACCACGTTCCCGAGGAGCGTTGCGAGTGTGTGCTGACTGTAGGGGATTGAGAGGCGAGAGAGGGTGCACGGTGCGCATGCTGAAGGAGGTGTGTGCGGTGGACGATTGTTATGTTTTATGTGTGCTGCTTTTGTTTTGGGTTTCCTGTAACAATAAAACAAGATATAATGAGTGTTTCAGATTTTGAAAAATGGTTCTATTGTGTTAATAGTCATTTGGCTTGTATTGCCTTGTATTGTTCTGTATTGGCATTTGCTGCTGTATTTCAATGTATTGCTCTGTATGTAAATTGTAATTTTATAGGTGTGCCTATGGACTGTATCTGTATTTGCATTTGTATCTGTTGTTTCTGTATGTTTACTAAAGTGTAAAGAAACCCATTCATGCAATAAAAGCTGAATATACCCTAATAAAGATGCCCCCCTGCCCCCCCAATAAAGATACCCCGTGCCCCCCTCTCCCCCATTTGGCTCCTGTGTTTATTTGGTGTCAGAGTCATTTATTCTATTTCCTACCTCAAGGTAAGTCTATTTTCCTCTCTACACCTTCATGCTATTTCCTTTTCTGTCTAATTCTGCTTCTTTCTCTCTTAACTCTTAATTTTTCTCTGTTATTCTATTTCTAGATGTTTTTCTGTTTCTCTTTCTCTTTAACTCTCTTTTTCTGTCTGTTTTGCTTTCAGTCTGTTTCAGTCTGTCTTTTGCTTTCACTCTAACTGTTTCACTCTTTCTCTCTCATGCTGTTTCTCTGTTTTTCTCTTTTGATTTCTATTTTTCTCTAACCCTGTTTCTCTGTATGTCTTTGTGTCTATTTCACTCTCTATTTCACTTCCTTTCTATTTCTCTCTGTCTATTTCTCTCTGGCTCTGTCTATTTCTCTCTCTTTGTCTGTTTCTCTGTGTTTTTCTCTGTTTCTTTCTATTTCTCTGTCTTTGTCTATTTCTCTCTGTCTTTGTCTTTTTCTGTCTTAGACAAAGACAGAGAGAAATAGACAATTTCTCTCTTTGTGTTTTTCTCTTTCTCTATTTCTCTCTGTTTCTGTCATTTTCTCTCCATCTCTATTTCTCTCTGTCTTTGTCTTTTTGTCTGTCTGTATTTCTCTCTTTGTCTATTTCTCTCTGTTTCTGTCATTTTCTCTCCATCTCTATTTCTCTCTGTCTTTGTCTTTTTGTCTGTCTGTATTTCTCTCTTTGTCTATTTCTCTCTGTCTCTGTCATTTTCTCTCTGTCTCTATTTCTCTGTCTTTGTCTATTTCTCTCTGTCTCTGTTTCTCTCTGTCTCTGTCATTTTCTCTGTCTCTATTTCTCTCTGTCTCTATTTCTCTGTCTTTGTCTATTTCTCTGTCTTTGTCTATTTCTCTGTCTTTGTCTATTTCTCTCTGTCTCTGTCATTTTCTCTGTCTCTTTTTCTCTGTCTTTGTCTATTTCTCTCTGTCTCTGTCATTTTCTCTGTCTCTTTTTCTCTGTCTTTGTCTATTTCTCTCTGTCTCTGTCATTTTCTCTGTCTCTATTTCTCTGTCTTTGTCTATTTTTCTCTGTCTCTATTTCTCTGTCTTTGTCTATTTCTCTCTGTCTCTGTCTCTATTTCTCTGTCTTTGTCTATTTCTCTCTGTCTCTGTCTCTATTTCTCTCTGTCTTTGTCTTTTTCTCTCTCTGTCTCTATTTCTCTCTGTCT
>NW_027094383.1:97500-109588 GCF_029207755.1 Chamaea fasciata
TAGGGTTAGGGTTAGGGTTAGGGTTAGGGTTAGGGTTAGGGTTAGGGTTAGGGTTAGGGTTAGGGTTAGGGTTAGGGTTAGGGTTAGGGTTAGGGTTAGGGTTAGGGTTAGGGTTAGGGTTAGGGTTAGGGTTAGGGTTAGGGTTAGGGTTAGGGTTAGGGTTAGGGTTAGGGTTAGGGTTAGGGTTAGGGTTAGGGTTAGGGTTAGGGTTAGGGTTAGGGTTAGGGTTAGGGTTAGGGTTAGGGTTAGGGTTAGGGTTAGGGTTAGGGTTAGGGTTAGGGTTAGGGTTAGGGTTAGGGTTAGGGTTAGGGTTAGGGTTAGGGTTAGGGTTAGGGTTAGGGTTAGGGTTAGGGTTAGGGTTAGGGTTAGGGTTAGGGTTAGGGTTAGGGTTAGGGTTAGGGTTAGGGTTAGGGTTAGGGTTAGGGTTAGGGTTAGGGTTAGGGTTAGGGTTAGGGTTAGGGTTAGGGTTAGGGTTAGGGTTAGGGTTAGGGTTAGGGTTAGGGTTAGGGTTAGGGTTAGGGTTAGGGTTAGGGTTAGGGTTAGGGTTAGGGTTAGGGTTAGGGTTAGGGTTAGGGTTAGGGTTAGGGTTAGGGTTAGGGTTAGGGTTAGGGTTAGGGTTAGGGTTAGGGTTAGGGTTAGGGTTAGGGTTAGGGTTAGGGTTAGGGTTAGGGTTAGGGTTAGGGTTAGGGTTAGGGTTAGGGTTAGGGTTAGGGTTAGGGTTAGGGTTAGGGTTAGGGTTAGGGTTAGGGTTAGGGTTAGGGTTAGGGTTAGGGTTAGGGTTAGGGTTAGGGTTAGGGTTAGGGTTAGGGTTAGGGTTAGGGTTAGGGTTAGGGTTAGGGTTAGGGTTAGGGTTAGGGTTAGGGTTAGGGTTAGGGTTAGGGTTAGGGTTAGGGTTAGGGTTAGGGTTAGGGTTAGGGTTAGGGTTAGGGTTAGGGTTAGGGTTAGGGTTAGGGTTAGGGTTAGGGTTAGGGTTAGGGTTAGGGTTAGGGTTAGGGTTAGGGTTAGGGTTAGGGTTAGGGTTAGGGTTAGGGTTAGGGTTAGGGTTAGGGTTAGGGTTAGGGTTAGGGTTAGGGTTAGGGTTAGGGTTAGGGTTAGGGTTAGGGTTAGGGTTAGGGTTAGGGTTAGGGTTAGGGTTAGGGTTAGGGTTAGGGTTAGGGTTAGGGTTAGGGTTAGGGTTAGGGTTAGGGTTAGGGTTAGGGTTAGGGTTAGGGTTAGGGTTAGGGTTAGGGTTAGGGTTAGGGTTAGGGTTAGGGTTAGGGTTAGGGTTAGGGTTAGGGTTAGGGTTAGGGTTAGGGTTAGGGTTAGGGTTAGGGTTAGGGTTAGGGTTAGGGTTAGGGTTAGGGTTAGGGTTAGGGTTAGGGTTAGGGTTAGGGTTAGGGTTAGGGTTAGGGTTAGGGTTAGGGTTAGGGTTAGGGTTAGGGTTAGGGTTAGGGTTAGGGTTAGGGTTAGGGTTAGGGTTAGGGTTAGGGTTAGGGTTAGGGTTAGGGTTAGGGTTAGGGTTAGGGTTAGGGTTAGGGTTAGGGTTAGGGTTAGGGTTAGGGTTAGGGTTAGGGTTAGGGTTAGGGTTAGGGTTAGGGTTAGGGTTAGGGTTAGGGTTAGGGTTAGGGTTAGGGTTAGGGTTAGGGTTAGGGTTAGGGTTAGGGTTAGGGTTAGGGTTAGGGTTAGGGTTAGGGTTAGGGTTAGGGTTAGGGTTAGGGTTAGGGTTAGGGTTAGGGTTAGGGTTAGGGTTAGGGTTAGGGTTAGGGTTAGGGTTAGGGTTAGGGTTAGGGTTAGGGTTAGGGTTAGGGTTAGGGTTAGGGTTAGGGTTAGGGTTAGGGTTAGGGTTAGGGTTAGGGTTAGGGTTAGGGTTAGGGTTAGGGTTAGGGTTAGGGTTAGGGTTAGGGTTAGGGTTAGGGTTAGGGTTAGGGTTAGGGTTAGGGTTAGGGTTAGGGTTAGGGTTAGGGTTAGGGTTAGGGTTAGGGTTAGGGTTAGGGTTAGGGTTAGGGTTAGGGTTAGGGTTAGGGTTAGGGTTAGGGTTAGGGTTAGGGTTAGGGTTAGGGTTAGGGTTAGGGTTAGGGTTAGGGTTAGGGTTAGGGTTAGGGTTAGGGTTAGGGTTAGGGTTAGGGTTAGGGTTAGGGTTAGGGTTAGGGTTAGGGTTAGGGTTAGGGTTAGGGTTAGGGTTAGGGTTAGGGTTAGGGTTAGGGTTAGGGTTAGGGTTAGGGTTAGGGTTAGGGTTAGGGTTAGGGTTAGGGTTAGGGTTAGGGTTAGGGTTAGGGTTAGGGTTAGGGTTAGGGTTAGGGTTAGGGTTAGGGTTAGGGTTAGGGTTAGGGTTAGGGTTAGGGTTAGGGTTAGGGTTAGGGTTAGGGTTAGGGTTAGGGTTAGGGTTAGGGTTAGGGTTAGGGTTAGGGTTAGGGTTAGGGTTAGGGTTAGGGTTAGGGTTAGGGTTAGGGTTAGGGTTAGGGTTAGGGTTAGGGTTAGGGTTAGGGTTAGGGTTAGGGTTAGGGTTAGGGTTAGGGTTAGGGTTAGGGTTAGGGTTAGGGTTAGGGTTAGGGTTAGGGTTAGGGTTAGGGTTAGGGTTAGGGTTAGGGTTAGGGTTAGGGTTAGGGTTAGGGTTAGGGTTAGGGTTAGGGTTAGGGTTAGGGTTAGGGTTAGGGTTAGGGTTAGGGTTAGGGTTAGGGTTAGGGTTAGGGTTAGGGTTAGGGTTAGGGTTAGGGTTAGGGTTAGGGTTAGGGTTAGGGTTAGGGTTAGGGTTAGGGTTAGGGTTAGGGTTAGGGTTAGGGTTAGGGTTAGGGTTAGGGTTAGGGTTAGGGTTAGGGTTAGGGTTAGGGTTAGGGTTAGGGTTAGGGTTAGGGTTAGGGTTAGGGTTAGGGTTAGGGTTAGGGTTAGGGTTAGGGTTAGGGTTAGGGTTAGGGTTAGGGTTAGGGTTAGGGTTAGGGTTAGGGTTAGGGTTAGGGTTAGGGTTAGGGTTAGGGTTAGGGTTAGGGTTAGGGTTAGGGTTAGGGTTAGGGTTAGGGTTAGGGTTAGGGTTAGGGTTAGGGTTAGGGTTAGGGTTAGGGTTAGGGTTAGGGTTAGGGTTAGGGTTAGGGTTAGGGTTAGGGTTAGGGTTAGGGTTAGGGTTAGGGTTAGGGTTAGGGTTAGGGTTAGGGTTAGGGTTAGGGTTAGGGTTAGGGTTAGGGTTAGGGTTAGGGTTAGGGTTAGGGTTAGGGTTAGGGTTAGGGTTAGGGTTAGGGTTAGGGTTAGGGTTAGGGTTAGGGTTAGGGTTAGGGTTAGGGTTAGGGTTAGGGTTAGGGTTAGGGTTAGGGTTAGGGTTAGGGTTAGGGTTAGGGTTAGGGTTAGGGTTAGGGTTAGGGTTAGGGTTAGGGTTAGGGTTAGGGTTAGGGTTAGGGTTAGGGTTAGGGTTAGGGTTAGGGTTAGGGTTAGGGTTAGGGTTAGGGTTAGGGTTAGGGTTAGGGTTAGGGTTAGGGTTAGGGTTAGGGTTAGGGTTAGGGTTAGGGTTAGGGTTAGGGTTAGGGTTAGGGTTAGGGTTAGGGTTAGGGTTAGGGTTAGGGTTAGGGTTAGGGTTAGGGTTAGGGTTAGGGTTAGGGTTAGGGTTAGGGTTAGGGTTAGGGTTAGGGTTAGGGTTAGGGTTAGGGTTAGGGTTAGGGTTAGGGTTAGGGTTAGGGTTAGGGTTAGGGTTAGGGTTAGGGTTAGGGTTAGGGTTAGGGTTAGGGTTAGGGTTAGGGTTAGGGTTAGGGTTAGGGTTAGGGTTAGGGTTAGGGTTAGGGTTAGGGTTAGGGTTAGGGTTAGGGTTAGGGTTAGGGTTAGGGTTAGGGTTAGGGTTAGGGTTAGGGTTAGGGTTAGGGTTAGGGTTAGGGTTAGGGTTAGGGTTAGGGTTAGGGTTAGGGTTAGGGTTAGGGTTAGGGTTAGGGTTAGGGTTAGGGTTAGGGTTAGGGTTAGGGTTAGGGTTAGGGTTAGGGTTAGGGTTAGGGTTAGGGTTAGGGTTAGGGTTAGGGTTAGGGTTAGGGTTAGGGTTAGGGTTAGGGTTAGGGTTAGGGTTAGGGTTAGGGTTAGGGTTAGGGTTAGGGTTAGGGTTAGGGTTAGGGTTAGGGTTAGGGTTAGGGTTAGGGTTAGGGTTAGGGTTAGGGTTAGGGTTAGGGTTAGGGTTAGGGTTAGGGTTAGGGTTAGGGTTAGGGTTAGGGTTAGGGTTAGGGTTAGGGTTAGGGTTAGGGTTAGGGTTAGGGTTAGGGTTAGGGTTAGGGTTAGGGTTAGGGTTAGGGTTAGGGTTAGGGTTAGGGTTAGGGTTAGGGTTAGGGTTAGGGTTAGGGTTAGGGTTAGGGTTAGGGTTAGGGTTAGGGTTAGGGTTAGGGTTAGGGTTAGGGTTAGGGTTAGGGTTAGGGTTAGGGTTAGGGTTAGGGTTAGGGTTAGGGTTAGGGTTAGGGTTAGGGTTAGGGTTAGGGTTAGGGTTAGGGTTAGGGTTAGGGTTAGGGTTAGGGTTAGGGTTAGGGTTAGGGTTAGGGTTAGGGTTAGGGTTAGGGTTAGGGTTAGGGTTAGGGTTAGGGTTAGGGTTAGGGTTAGGGTTAGGGTTAGGGTTAGGGTTAGGGTTAGGGTTAGGGTTAGGGTTAGGGTTAGGGTTAGGGTTAGGGTTAGGGTTAGGGTTAGGGTTAGGGTTAGGGTTAGGGTTAGGGTTAGGGTTAGGGTTAGGGTTAGGGTTAGGGTTAGGGTTAGGGTTAGGGTTAGGGTTAGGGTTAGGGTTAGGGTTAGGGTTAGGGTTAGGGTTAGGGTTAGGGTTAGGGTTAGGGTTAGGGTTAGGGTTAGGGTTAGGGTTAGGGTTAGGGTTAGGGTTAGGGTTAGGGTTAGGGTTAGGGTTAGGGTTAGGGTTAGGGTTAGGGTTAGGGTTAGGGTTAGGGTTAGGGTTAGGGTTAGGGTTAGGGTTAGGGTTAGGGTTAGGGTTAGGGTTAGGGTTAGGGTTAGGGTTAGGGTTAGGGTTAGGGTTAGGGTTAGGGTTAGGGTTAGGGTTAGGGTTAGGGTTAGGGTTAGGGTTAGGGTTAGGGTTAGGGTTAGGGTTAGGGTTAGGGTTAGGGTTAGGGTTAGGGTTAGGGTTAGGGTTAGGGTTAGGGTTAGGGTTAGGGTTAGGGTTAGGGTTAGGGTTAGGGTTAGGGTTAGGGTTAGGGTTAGGGTTAGGGTTAGGGTTAGGGTTAGGGTTAGGGTTAGGGTTAGGGTTAGGGTTAGGGTTAGGGTTAGGGTTAGGGTTAGGGTTAGGGTTAGGGTTAGGGTTAGGGTTAGGGTTAGGGTTAGGGTTAGGGTTAGGGTTAGGGTTAGGGTTAGGGTTAGGGTTAGGGTTAGGGTTAGGGTTAGGGTTAGGGTTAGGGTTAGGGTTAGGGTTAGGGTTAGGGTTAGGGTTAGGGTTAGGGTTAGGGTTAGGGTTAGGGTTAGGGTTAGGGTTAGGGTTAGGGTTAGGGTTAGGGTTAGGGTTAGGGTTAGGGTTAGGGTTAGGGTTAGGGTTAGGGTTAGGGTTAGGGTTAGGGTTAGGGTTAGGGTTAGGGTTAGGGTTAGGGTTAGGGTTAGGGTTAGGGTTAGGGTTAGGGTTAGGGTTAGGGTTAGGGTTAGGGTTAGGGTTAGGGTTAGGGTTAGGGTTAGGGTTAGGGTTAGGGTTAGGGTTAGGGTTAGGGTTAGGGTTAGGGTTAGGGTTAGGGTTAGGGTTAGGGTTAGGGTTAGGGTTAGGGTTAGAGGTTAGGGTTAGGGTTAGGGTTAGGGTTAGGGTTAGGGTTAGGGTTAGGGTTAGGGTTAGGGTTAGGGTTAGGGTTAGGGTTAGGGTTAGGGTTAGGGTTAGGGTTAGGGTTAGGGTTAGGGTTAGGGTTAGGGTTAGGGTTAGGGTTAGGGTTAGGGTTAGGGTTAGGGTTAGGGTTAGGGTTAGGGTTAGGGTTAGGGTTAGGGTTAGGGTTAGGGTTAGGGTTAGGGTTAGGGTTAGGGTTAGGGTTAGGGTTAGGGTTAGGGTTAGGGTTAGGGTTAGGGTTAGGGTTAGGGTTAGGGTTAGGGTTAGGGTTAGGGTTAGGGTTAGGGTTAGGGTTAGGGTTAGGGTTAGGGTTAGGGTTAGGGTTAGGGTTAGGGTTAGGGTTAGGGTTAGGGTTAGGGTTAGGGTTAGGGTTAGGGTTAGGGTTAGGGTTAGGGTTAGGGTTAGGGTTAGGGTTAGGGTTAGGGTTAGGGTTAGGGTTAGGGTTAGGGTTAGGGTTAGGGTTAGGGTTAGGGTTAGGGTTAGGGTTAGGGTTAGGGTTAGGGTTAGGGTTAGGGTTAGGGTTAGGGTTAGGGTTAGGGTTAGGGTTAGGGTTAGGGTTAGGGTTAGGGTTAGGGTTAGGGTTAGGGTTAGGGTTAGGGTTAGGGTTAGGGTTAGGGTTAGGGTTAGGGTTAGGGTTAGGGTTAGGGTTAGGGTTAGGGTTAGGGTTAGGGTTAGGGTTAGGGTTAGGGTTAGGGTTAGGGTTAGGGTTAGGGTTAGGGTTAGGGTTAGGGTTAGGGTTAGGGTTAGGGTTAGGGTTAGGGTTAGGGTTAGGGTTAGGGTTAGGGTTAGGGTTAGGGTTAGGGTTAGGGTTAGGGTTAGGGTTAGGGTTAGGGTTAGGGTTAGGGTTAGGGTTAGGGTTAGGGTTAGGGTTAGGGTTAGGGTTAGGGTTAGGGTTAGGGTTAGGGTTAGGGTTAGGGTTAGGGTTAGGGTTAGGGTTAGGGTTAGGGTTAGGGTTAGGGTTAGGGTTAGGGTTAGGGTTAGGGTTAGGGTTAGGGTTAGGGTTAGGGTTAGGGTTAGGGTTAGGGTTAGGGTTAGGGTTAGGGTTAGGGTTAGGGTTAGGGTTAGGGTTAGGGTTAGGGTTAGGGTTAGGGTTAGGGTTAGGGTTAGGGTTAGGGTTAGGGTTAGGGTTAGGGTTAGGGTTAGGGTTAGGGTTAGGGTTAGGGTTAGGGTTAGGGTTAGGGTTAGGGTTAGGGTTAGGGTTAGGGTTAGGGTTAGGGTTAGGGTTAGGGTTAGGGTTAGGGTTAGGGTTAGGGTTAGGGTTAGGGTTAGGGTTAGGGTTAGGGTTAGGGTTAGGGTTAGGGTTAGGGTTAGGGTTAGGGTTAGGGTTAGGGTTAGGGTTAGGGTTAGGGTTAGGGTTAGGGTTAGGGTTAGGGTTAGGGTTAGGGTTAGGGTTAGGGTTAGGGTTAGGGTTAGGGTTAGGGTTAGGGTTAGGGTTAGGGTTAGGGTTAGGGTTAGGGTTAGGGTTAGGGTTAGGGTTAGGGTTAGGGTTAGGGTTAGGGTTAGGGTTAGGGTTAGGGTTAGGGTTAGGGTTAGGGTTAGGGTTAGGGTTAGGGTTAGGGTTAGGGTTAGGGTTAGGGTTAGGGTTAGGGTTAGGGTTAGGGTTAGGGTTAGGGTTAGGGTTAGGGTTAGGGTTAGGGTTAGGGTTAGGGTTAGGGTTAGGGTTAGGGTTAGGGTTAGGGTTAGGGTTAGGGTTAGGGTTAGGGTTAGGGTTAGGGTTAGGGTTAGGGTTAGGGTTAGGGTTAGGGTTAGGGTTAGGGTTAGGGTTAGGGTTAGGGTTAGGGTTAGGGTTAGGGTTAGGGTTAGGGTTAGGGTTAGGGTTAGGGTTAGGGTTAGGGTTAGGGTTAGGGTTAGGGTTAGGGTTAGGGTTAGGGTTAGGGTTAGGGTTAGGGTTAGGGTTAGGGTTAGGGTTAGGGTTAGGGTTAGGGTTAGGGTTAGGGTTAGGGTTAGGGTTAGGGTTAGGGTTAGGGTTAGGGTTAGGGTTAGGGTTAGGGTTAGGGTTAGGGTTAGGGTTAGGGTTAGGGTTAGGGTTAGGGTTAGGGTTAGGGTTAGGGTTAGGGTTAGGGTTAGGGTTAGGGTTAGGGTTAGGGTTAGGGTTAGGGTTAGGGTTAGGGTTAGGGTTAGGGTTAGGGTTAGGGTTAGGGTTAGGGTTAGGGTTAGGGTTAGGGTTAGGGTTAGGGTTAGGGTTAGGGTTAGGGTTAGGGTTAGGGTTAGGGTTAGGGTTAGGGTTAGGGTTAGGGTTAGGGTTAGGGTTAGGGTTAGGGTTAGGGTTAGGGTTAGGGTTAGGGTTAGGGTTAGGGTTAGGGTTAGGGTTAGGGTTAGGGTTAGGGTTAGGGTTAGGGTTAGGGTTAGGGTTAGGGTTAGGGTTAGGGTTAGGGTTAGGGTTAGGGTTAGGGTTAGGGTTAGGGTTAGGGTTAGGGTTAGGGTTAGGGTTAGGGTTAGGGTTAGGGTTAGGGTTAGGGTTAGGGTTAGGGTTAGGGTTAGGGTTAGGGTTAGGGTTAGGGTTAGGGTTAGGGTTAGGGTTAGGGTTAGGGTTAGGGTTAGGGTTAGGGTTAGGGTTAGGGTTAGGGTTAGGGTTAGGGTTAGGGTTAGGGTTAGGGTTAGGGTTAGGGTTAGGGTTAGGGTTAGGGTTAGGGTTAGGGTTAGGGTTAGGGTTAGGGTTAGGGTTAGGGTTAGGGTTAGGGTTAGGGTTAGGGTTAGGGTTAGGGTTAGGGTTAGGGTTAGGGTTAGGGTTAGGGTTAGGGTTAGGGTTAGGGTTAGGGTTAGGGTTAGGGTTAGGGTTAGGGTTAGGGTTAGGGTTAGGGTTAGGGTTAGGGTTAGGGTTAGGGTTAGGGTTAGGGTTAGGGTTAGGGTTAGGGTTAGGGTTAGGGTTAGGGTTAGGGTTAGGGTTAGGGTTAGGGTTAGGGTTAGGGTTAGGGTTAGGGTTAGGGTTAGGGTTAGGGTTAGGGTTAGGGTTAGGGTTAGGGTTAGGGTTAGGGTTAGGGTTAGGGTTAGGGTTAGGGTTAGGGTTAGGGTTAGGGTTAGGGTTAGGGTTAGGGTTAGGGTTAGGGTTAGGGTTAGGGTTAGGGTTAGGGTTAGGGTTAGGGTTAGGGTTAGGGTTAGGGTTAGGGTTAGGGTTAGGGTTAGGGTTAGGGTTAGGGTTAGGGTTAGGGTTAGGGTTAGGGTTAGGGTTAGGGTTAGGGTTAGGGTTAGGGTTAGGGTTAGGGTTAGGGTTAGGGTTAGGGTTAGGGTTAGGGTTAGGGTTAGGGTTAGGGTTAGGGTTAGGGTTAGGGTTAGGGTTAGGGTTAGGGTTAGGGTTAGGGTTAGGGTTAGGGTTAGGGTTAGGGTTAGGGTTAGGGTTAGGGTTAGGGTTAGGGTTAGGGTTAGGGTTAGGGTTAGGGTTAGGGTTAGGGTTAGGGTTAGGGTTAGGGTTAGGGTTAGGGTTAGGGTTAGGGTTAGGGTTAGGGTTAGGGTTAGGGTTAGGGTTAGGGTTAGGGTTAGGGTTAGGGTTAGGGTTAGGGTTAGGGTTAGGGTTAGGGTTAGGGTTAGGGTTAGGGTTAGGGTTAGGGTTAGGGTTAGGGTTAGGGTTAGGGTTAGGGTTAGGGTTAGGGTTAGGGTTAGGGTTAGGGTTAGGGTTAGGGTTAGGGTTAGGGTTAGGGTTAGGGTTAGGGTTAGGGTTAGGGTTAGGGTTAGGGTTAGGGTTAGGGTTAGGGTTAGGGTTAGGGTTAGGGTTAGGGTTAGGGTTAGGGTTAGGGTTAGGGTTAGGGTTAGGGTTAGGGTTAGGGTTAGGGTTAGGGTTAGGGTTAGGGTTAGGGTTAGGGTTAGGGTTAGGGTTAGGGTTAGGGTTAGGGTTAGGGTTAGGGTTAGGGTTAGGGTTAGGGTTAGGGTTAGGGTTAGGGTTAGGGTTAGGGTTAGGGTTAGGGTTAGGGTTAGGGTTAGGGTTAGGGTTAGGGTTAGGGTTAGGGTTAGGGTTAGGGTTAGGGTTAGGGTTAGGGTTAGGGTTAGGGTTAGGGTTAGGGTTAGGGTTAGGGTTAGGGTTAGGGTTAGGGTTAGGGTTAGGGTTAGGGTTAGGGTTAGGGTTAGGGTTAGGGTTAGGGTTAGGGTTAGGGTTAGGGTTAGGGTTAGGGTTAGGGTTAGGGTTAGGGTTAGGGTTAGGGTTAGGGTTAGGGTTAGGGTTAGGGTTAGGGTTAGGGTTAGGGTTAGGGTTAGGGTTAGGGTTAGGGTTAGGGTTAGGGTTAGGGTTAGGGTTAGGGTTAGGGTTAGGGTTAGGGTTAGGGTTAGGGTTAGGGTTAGGGTTAGGGTTAGGGTTAGGGTTAGGGTTAGGGTTAGGGTTAGGGTTAGGGTTAGGGTTAGGGTTAGGGTTAGGGTTAGGGTTAGGGTTAGGGTTAGGGTTAGGGTTAGGGTTAGGGTTAGGGTTAGGGTTAGGGTTAGGGTTAGGGTTAGGGTTAGGGTTAGGGTTAGGGTTAGGGTTAGGGTTAGGGTTAGGGTTAGGGTTAGGGTTAGGGTTAGGGTTAGGGTTAGGGTTAGGGTTAGGGTTAGGGTTAGGGTTAGGGTTAGGGTTAGGGTTAGGGTTAGGGTTAGGGTTAGGGTTAGGGTTAGGGTTAGGGTTAGGGTTAGGGTTAGGGTTAGGGTTAGGGTTAGGGTTAGGGTTAGGGTTAGGGTTAGGGTTAGGGTTAGGGTTAGGGTTAGGGTTAGGGTTAGGGTTAGGGTTAGGGTTAGGGTTAGGGTTAGGGTTAGGGTTAGGGTTAGGGTTAGGGTTAGGGTTAGGGTTAGGGTTAGGGTTAGGGTTAGGGTTAGGGTTAGGGTTAGGGTTAGGGTTAGGGTTAGGGTTAGGGTTAGGGTTAGGGTTAGGGTTAGGGTTAGGGTTAGGGTTAGGGTTAGGGTTAGGGTTAGGGTTAGGGTTAGGGTTAGGGTTAGGGTTAGGGTTAGGGTTAGGGTTAGGGTTAGGGTTAGGGTTAGGGTTAGGGTTAGGGTTAGGGTTAGGGTTAGGGTTAGGGTTAGGGTTAGGGTTAGGGTTAGGGTTAGGGTTAGGGTTAGGGTTAGGGTTAGGGTTAGGGTTAGGGTTAGGGTTAGGGTTAGGGTTAGGGTTAGGGTTAGGGTTAGGGTTAGGGTTAGGGTTAGGGTTAGGGTTAGGGTTAGGGTTAGGGTTAGGGTTAGGGTTAGGGTTAGGGTTAGGGTTAGGGTTAGGGTTAGGGTTAGGGTTAGGGTTAGGGTTAGGGTTAGGGTTAGGGTTAGGGTTAGGGTTAGGGTTAGGGTTAGGGTTAGGGTTAGGGTTAGGGTTAGGGTTAGGGTTAGGGTTAGGGTTAGGGTTAGGGTTAGGGTTAGGGTTAGGGTTAGGGTTAGGGTTAGGGTTAGGGTTAGGGTTAGGGTTAGGGTTAGGGTTAGGGTTAGGGTTAGGGTTAGGGTTAGGGTTAGGGTTAGGGTTAGGGTTAGGGTTAGGGTTAGGGTTAGGGTTAGGGTTAGGGTTAGGGTTAGGGTTAGGGTTAGGGTTAGGGTTAGGGTTAGGGTTAGGGTTAGGGTTAGGGTTAGGGTTAGGGTTAGGGTTAGGGTTAGGGTTAGGGTTAGGGTTAGGGTTAGGGTTAGGGTTAGGGTTAGGGTTAGGGTTAGGGTTAGGGTTAGGGTTAGGGTTAGGGTTAGGGTTAGGGTTAGGGTTAGGGTTAGGGTTAGGGTTAGGGTTAGGGTTAGGGTTAGGGTTAGGGTTAGGGTTAGGGTTAGGGTTAGGGTTAGGGTTAGGGTTAGGGTTAGGGTTAGGGTTAGGGTTAGGGTTAGGGTTAGGGTTAGGGTTAGGGTTAGGGTTAGGGTTAGGGTTAGGGTTAGGGTTAGGGTTAGGGTTAGGGTTAGGGTTAGGGTTAGGGTTAGGGTTAGGGTTAGGGTTAGGGTTAGGGTTAGGGTTAGGGTTAGGGTTAGGGTTAGGGTTAGGGTTAGGGTTAGGGTTAGGGTTAGGGTTAGGGTTAGGGTTAGGGTTAGGGTTAGGGTTAGGGTTAGGGTTAGGGTTAGGGTTAGGGTTAGGGTTAGGGTTAGGGTTAGGGTTAGGGTTAGGGTTAGGGTTAGGGTTAGGGTTAGGGTTAGGGTTAGGGTTAGGGTTAGGGTTAGGGTTAGGGTTAGGGTTAGGGTTAGGGTTAGGGTTAGGGTTAGGGTTAGGGTTAGGGTTAGGGTTAGGGTTAGGGTTAGGGTTAGGGTTAGGGTTAGGGTTAGGGTTAGGGTTAGGGTTAGGGTTAGGGTTAGGGTTAGGGTTAGGGTTAGGGTTAGGGTTAGGGTTAGGGTTAGGGTTAGGGTTAGGGTTAGGGTTAGGGTTAGGGTTAGGGTTAGGGTTAGGGTTAGGGTTAGGGTTAGGGTTAGGGTTAGGGTTAGGGTTAGGGTTAGGGTTAGGGTTAGGGTTAG